>NW_026852876.1:0-251978 GCF_026571515.1 Ruditapes philippinarum
TGAATGCCGGTGAGCCCCGGTTGTATTAAACATTTAAATACAACCGTGGCGATCTCTCAGTTTGTTCCGGTTCACCATGGATTGTCCCTTTACTTCACGGAATCGCAACGGCCCAACGCCGGTTTACCACGGTTGACTAAACCGTGGCAAACCGGGACACCGAACCGGGACTGTGTAAATGGGGCTTAAACCGCCCATTTACGACTGTATAACTATTAGCACTAGCAACAAAAAAGGTCTTCAAATCAATGAAATGACTTAAACCGAATTCTGATAGCGACAATATCATAATACCTTTAAGATGTTGCCAATCAGGGTTATAAATGAAAAAGGGAGACAAAAGAAAAATACTTATCTATTGAGAATTGAATTTCAATTGTATCTTTCTAGAATACGCTTTCTAGCGTCAAGATTACATTATGTAGCAGCTCAAAACCTCGATATTTAGGTTCATAAAAAAAAAACAATTAAAACAAAGATACTTTTTGTTAAATGGCAATTACAGTAAAAAAATAACTATGAGAGTGTTAAAAAGTAAAATAATACTACTTTTAATCATGATTTTAACATGAATTTACATCTTGCGACTTTTAAACGGCAGTGTTGCGACATTTAACGGTAGGGGAAATTCGTACGACATTTAACGTTAACATTGCGACATTTAGCGGCAAATGATTTTGGGACATTTAGCGGCAATGGTGCGACATTTAGCGGTAAGTGCGACATTTAGCGGCGTTGCGACATATAACGGCGCCACAGTACAGTTAAAGCGAGTGTATGGACGTAATAGTACCACTTGGTTTACATTTTGCTAAATTTAAGACAAATAATTTCACATTCAGCGCTACTTTTTCTCATCATAATTATCTAATAAGCCTTGTATACATTATTAAAACAATATAAAGCTTTCTAAAGAAAATTATATTTGTGCCATTTAATAAGACCGTGGGTAACCTAGTTTAAATCTTTTGCATAATTTCTAAGTCAGTTTTGCGTTGTTTCGTATGAGTCAACTTTTATAATGATAATTCTTAGTTAATTTCTAGCTTATAAATGAACAAATAACTTGACTTACTATAATGTAACAGTATTGAGCGCGTGGATAATTATTTGTTCATCTATTCAATATGATTTATATTCAGTAATGTTTGTTAATAAGTTAATGAAGCAAATCTAGCCAAAGACATAATTATTGATCGTCATTCCAAATGTGACTCACTAATGGTGACAGGATCAAATGAAAATAATATTTTTACGACTTGTAATCAAAACCTGTAGATTTTGATATATCATTTATCACGCTTAAATAATTCAGTTTAGGAAATTGCCTTGTATGAAAATATTGAGTACAGAAGTGGCAGAAATGAAAACTTATTTGTAAATATGCGCTTGTGTTTTGGATCATCATCTCCATGCATGTATATTGCTTGTATTAACAGGCGATGTTGTGCCATCCACTGAAATAACTTGATATAATGAATAATGTTTTCCATTATTATTTGTTGATGATTTAAATCAGACAAGTGTAAATTTCGTAGAGCGCAACACTTTCAAAGAACTTTGAATTGAGACATTTTGCCAAGTGAAAGTTGGAAGAAAAAAATGTGAAAACAATTACTGGACAATTTCCTCTAGATTGTATCATATGTTGTTTGAACATTTTGCTGAGTAAGTATTTTAAAATTCACACCAGATCCTAACCGTGTGGTCCGAGGCGTTTGTAGTGTGCCTCGGCACTCTAAGACGCTTGTTCCAGGAAAAGACTTAAATAACCAATGAAAATCCTATATATATTCAGTTCTTCTCTGCAAATTTTACAGGAAGTCAAATCGTTCACATGCGGTACTCGCCGAAAAAAAACTATTGGGCCATGGACCATGGTATCGGAAGGTGCAGCTTGGAAGATTATAATTATGCTACATGTTTCCTTTAATGTATTGACGTGAAAATGCGGATTTTTCTTCATTTTCTTAGAATATGGTCAAATGTCAACTAAGAAGATATTTTTATGTAAACATTTAATACCCTTTTTATGGTAAACATTGCAAATATATGAACAAAATTGGTGTGAAACTAAACGTAAAACATTGTTTCTTATGAAACATAAAAAAATGATACTTCTACATTTTTTACAATGTAAACAAACAAACACAGTTGGTTTAACAAACAAACAAAATGGAGACCATTTATCTTCAAGCCGCTAAGCTAAGATCAGAATGGTATTGGGGGTAAACGTTTTACCAAAGATGACATTGTCAGTAAAACATGTCCTTTCATTTTGGGTTGTTTGGCCCAGTAAATGTTTCAAAGTTATTAGGACCTACTGCCCAACGAATAAAAGTCACAATAAGTGCTCATAATCACAAATGCAACAGCCATGAACAACTGGATTGAAGTTTCCCTTTATGAAACATAGCTGACCACTTTTGGTGCGGCCAGTTTAATGCCAATGGCATTATTTGACCATCTTAGTTAAAGGACCTCAAAATGATGCTGCATTTCAAATATGAAAGCTCTCGACATTGTAGTTTATGGGAAGAAAATTTTGCCTTTTCCCCAAATATAAATTCTTGTAAAAATTGAACACCGTGGCCGGGAATTTTTTTTACGCCTGGGTCAAATTTCAGCAATTTTGACAAAACAAAGTATCATGTCAAGAATCTAAAGTAGAAAAAATGGAACCCTTCTGAAAGCCCAAAACAGCAAAACTGAATGTTGCAGGCTCAGTTTGATTGAGCCCGTTTACGGAGGCCAGTGGAAAGTGCAAGCTACTACCCAACCCCCCTAGCACCGGGATAACCAGAAATCAACAATAAAACATTTCACTGCTTAAACTTTAAATTTAGAAACATTTGCAGATGTGTTCGTGCGGTGATGATCATGACTTGTTCAATGTGACACGCTCGTGCAATTACAAATAAAAGCGGCATCTGGTCCCCAGTTAAGTAAAATAATGTAGACTAAATGGGACTAAATAGAATGGGACTTTATAGAGGAACAGAGGTTATGAAGCCTGCATATCACAGTCAGACGTCAATAGACAAAGTAAAAAGGCAGGCAACATATCCTTAGTGTGTCATACAATATTCAATGAGGAATAACGGAACAAGAAAATTATCAACAAGAACAAGTTAAACTACTACACACATTCAAACATCATTAATGTCATGTTGAACAATCATTTATGATCGAAAATATAACACCCATAATTGAATACACAGGGCGACTTTTTATGTCTTCCACACTAAACAAACAGCACCGAGGAGACAATAAAAATAAAAATGGAACATGTAAAGTTTATGCGGTTTATGTGGAGATGTTGTTCAAAGTAAAAGTTTAAGGACAGATGGATGCAGGACGAATTGTGATCACAAGAGCTCACCTTGTCACTTTGTGACAAATGAGCTAAAAACAGAAAATACACAAAAACCTATGACTACTGGGGCGGGTCAAATTTGTCTTGTAAAGTGACCTCCAGTTATGATCCAAAAATCATGGGTAAGGTTTCAAATAAACACATTTTAAATTAATATTGCATGCAGGAATTTTCTTAGTTTACAAAGTGCCATAACTCAGTCAATCCCATATAAGAGTTATCGGTATTGGAAAGTAAACTTCAGCTATGATTTCCAAGACATGTGACAACTGATATACCTGCAGCTGTTGTAAAGATAGACCTTGCATGTGAAATCCATTGTAATTTTATTTCGCACACCAGAACAATTTTAACTTTTACTGTACTGTGTACAGGACCATTCCTGTAATGCCCACCATAAAATGCCCAGGTGCTTAAGTAATGTGATATCTACCAGAAAAACAGCAATGGATAAAGGCTATCACTATATCTCACTTAAGCACAATGTGATTTTCTATGGTAGACTATACATATTGTCAATTTAGTGCTGTAACAGGTTAACTCCTTACACAATTTAATAGGAGTTAACTTGTTACTGCACTAAGGTGACTATATGTCTTTCTTTACATGATGAATAAGATCACAACATGTATGTTAACTAGTAAATTGACTAAATTCATAACTGTCAGTTCTAGAACAGTGCAACAGTTTATTCTGTAGAACTCTAGATAAAAGTTTGTTGCTTGTACCAAGCCTGCATCATGATAAGTATGCACAACTCTTAGGAATCCAAACACCAACAGATATGTCGGAACCAGCACTTGCAAGAACACCATTGTTGTGACTTATCTGTAAAAAACAACAACAATTTTCTTGATGAACTTAAGCTGTCATAGGAGTGACCGATGCCTCTGTCATCTCTATGACATAGAATTTTATATAGGTACATTTTTCAATATATTTGCAGGTGAGCATTTAAGCTAAGTTTGAAGAATGTCTATGAAGAAGTTTATAGAGGACAAAAATTAATGATGTGATAATCTATTTACATTTTATACATCAGTATATTAGTACTGCAATATAAATTTCTTTTAAGAAATGCCAATCAAGTAATGAAGGGCAATAACTCAATGGTGTACATGCCTATTTTGATATGTTTAATGAGCATCCTTTATCAACATACACTTCAATGGTAAGTTCTATGTCAATCTAATAAATCAGTTGTGAGATGGAAAGTTTGCTTTCAACAAGAAATGTGTCCAGAAGACATGATGCCCCCCCCCCCTTTCCTGTTTACAGACAGTCAGCATATCAGCTGGTCAGAGAGACAAATGGTCAGCCAGGTAGATAAACATCCAAGAGCAAATCTAAATGCTCCCCTCCTCCTAAATAACAAGGCATAAAAGTCTTCTTTTTTATAGTACATTGGGGCATATATCGAAAACCAATTGCTTGATTTTGATGGCATTCAATATGTCTCAAATCCTAATATTCATACATGTTAAAGGAATAGGAATGGATGGATTGATGTCTGTCTAATATAAATATTCATCATTTAAAAAGAGGTACCATGACAGTTTTTTTGTTGACATCAACCCTATGAGTGAGAAATTCGTGTTTTAAGACACTATTTTTTACTTGAGAAATAAGTTCATGGGCGCCGCCATTTTGGCGTTCTGTCATTCTCGCGAGACAGACGAGACCGAGATTGTGACGTGTTATACCCACTTCCGGTAAAGGTGTTCACGCTGGTATAACTGAAATATATCTCGATGAAGAACTTAATTAATCTTATTGCGTACATTATTTATTATTTATTAAAACATCATATGGAACTGAATTGCTTTAATTAATTAATTGAAGACGCCACGGCATTAATTATCATTTGTCCGATATTCAAGCTTGCTGATGATCCCACCACATGATTTAAGCAATGAATGCTTAGCTTTCAAAGATAAACCATTCAATGAATTTAATTTGGGTACTTTGAGAAACTTCTTCAAATTGACGATATGTCCTTTTATTTTGTACTTAATTTTCGCTAGATAAGCTGTCCGAATAGGGTACATAGTCGGTCATGTATCTTTTTCTCAGCGTAAAATATCAACTGAATCCAATATGCAGAGATCTGCTGAGTACGCGATTTTCCGACATTGACGCTAAAAATAAAATGGCGCAGGAAAATCGGCAGCTAGACTAATATCGTATGAAAACAATCCAATCTACTTACCCAATCCCTTTCCCACACAGATACGCATTTCTACTACTGTAAATTTAATCCAATAAAACAAAAAATCATAAATCTACTTAATATTTAAAATTATTATTGGTAACTGAAAAAACTGTGTTGCTATTTTATGAAATGCTGTAATTTACAGTATAACTTGACAGGTGCGGAACTTAATTTCCCCTAAGGTCATTCAGTCATGAAGCGTAAAAAAAATAGATGTCTATTTCGTCATTAGAAAATTTGACAAGGGTGATTAACCAATCAGGGCAACATTGTGCATGATCAAAAGGTCTGTCGGCACAGAGGCATACAAGGAGCAATAAAAATCGTTAGTACACAGTGTGACAGGAACATTTGGTGCAAATTAGGAACAATTAAAATGGATAATGCACAGTATTAGACATAAGTAGTAAGAACCAGCAATTGTGTGAATAAATTATGCAAATGAGATTTTTGAGCAGCCAATAAAAATGTTTTGCCTGCAGTTAATATTAGGCTACGATTACGATGTAAATAAATACCACGCAGCATCATACGTTGACAGACATGTTAACAATTTACTTTTCAAAAGAGTTGCTTATATTTTTGAAATGTGTACTAACATATGTTCACACCTTTTAATTTGAAAGTCAGAATCAAACTGCAAAAATTTAATTACATGTACTATTAAGAACACGTTTTAGTAGGATTTTTATAATAATGATAATTATCGCCGTTCAATAATTAACAGCCAATTATTCGTTGGTGCGTTTGTTTATTTAATTGCATTATTTGATTGTGAAACTTTGTTAAATAATAACATGTGTATTTATTAACTCTGTGAAATATTGTTTAATTACATTAAGATGAGACTTTAATGAACATAGCATTGTTTGGAGTAACGGGCATCACTGGCCTGAAGTGGTGCGACCGGTAGACGTTGATTTTTTATTTGTTTCTTTATTTTTTTTTATTTTTTTTTTTTGGATATTGTTACGTATTTTGAACCATAAAAAAATCTCCTCTACACCTCCTGTGACAAATCAAATTGTCTGGTCAATACTTTATTATATAAATATTTCGCTACGATTCAACTAGATTTTTCATAAATCTAAAGATGTGGGGAAATGACATCACGCGCACCTGTTTTTCTACTGCCAATACACAAACATGGCCGCGCCAACTGATTTGTAGAAATCGGTGATTTAGCGATTTAAATTTCGTTATCATTCGTTTAATATTATTATTTGGAGGCAGAAAATTTGCAGATTTATTATTTATAGTATTCGTTTTCTGAAATCAAGTTTTTATTCTAACCTTGTTTTTCCCTTTAAGTAACCTTATATTATGATCAACTATTTCTAAGAAATTGATTATTGGATGGGTTTTTAGATGGCCCCAACACAGTAGAGATCAAATGGAGACTCTAGCTTTATTGGTGTAGGAATACTGGATAGCTTACATGAAAGAATCCAAAGTCCCTGTCAGAATTCGAACCCACAGCAGCTCAAATTTCATCCGAAAGTTATATCAAAGTAACTACTAGAGAATTATCTCTGAGGCAACATCATTTTTTTTTATCTTCTGTTAGTATTTCAAACTGTAAGAAGTAATACCTACCCTGGCAATTTCACCGGAATGAACGTTGAGAGAGTTGATTATTGCTGGGTCGCTGCTGGGTTCAACAATTTTGATGATTGAATCCGAGGATGTGAATATACCTCCATCAGTGGGAACCAGTCCAGTAAGTCGACGTTCATTGCCAATATCAAATGTCTGCAGAAAAAGTCAGATTGGTTTATTTATTTTTGTATGATATCTAGAAGTATTGACGGCTGTGAATCATAGACCCACTAATGTTCAAGGTGACTTGGATACATTAAGAAAGGAGCAAATTTTGTGGCATAAAATACAAGGTGAATCACCAGATAGAATGGTTTTTGTGTAAAATGATGTCAGATAATGTGAACTATAAGGAAATCCTTTATACTTTTAAACTTAACAGACCATTCTGTCCTGTAAAAAAATTCAAAGTTTAGTTATGTATCACAAATATAACAGCAAAGAATAGTTGATTTCCCAATATAAGTTTATGTAGTTTTGACAATCTTCAGTTTGAATGGTCAAAGCCATGATGACCTTGGTCATTAACAAACAGACCTTAAAATCATCATTATCAGGTATCATCTAGAAATCATGACCAATCTTCACAGCCAAAGCTTTCTCTATTGGTCAGACAAGCTTTTAGTGATCATGGCCAAAATGACCTTGACCTTTGACCTTAAAATCAATAGGGGACATCTTCTAGTAATGACTAATCTCCATACTCTAGCCCTTAGGGGTTTTGGAGAAGTTTCTTTAAAAATATTTTGCTATATACATAAGGAAAACAAATGATCCTCAAGCAAGGACAAATTTTGACTTCAGGGCCATAACTTGAACATTTTTTTTTTCTCTTTTGTTTGCTACAGCAATGAGAACTTTTCATGAAAGGATTATTTTTTAACAACTTTGAAAGATTTTTGTACCAGGAAATGCTTGCAAAGTTTTAGCAACATTAGGAGATGTTCTTTAATACAAAAACTGATGGTGCACAACAGATACATCTACCAGGTAAGTAACAATAGCTCACAAAATGAGCTGTAAATAAATCATAGCAAAATTATTATGACACTGAAATTATTTAATAGGGTAATAATAAACATTAGATTCATTATCCAGTAGTTGCTGGTTTGATCCTCTAGCAGCGCAAGATTTCTCCATGACATTTGATCTAGGACATTGAGTTTAATAGTCATTAATAGTCATTTGTTTCTCACCGCTGATTCAGAAATTATGTAGGATTAGTAGTCTGTCACTTTTGGAGAAATTGTTAAATACTAGTTAGTTATCCAGCATGGCCTGTAAGGTGAACCAGCTGTCAAGCTATGACCATACATGTATTTAAAACAACGTTAAACAACCAGACAAACCAACAAACAAACATTTTCATTATGACATTGTGAACATTTGCATTAATCACCAATCAGACAATCATGCCTTATAGGCAGTAGCCTAAGCATATAATAATATATAACTTAAATGATAGCAGGAAAGTTATAACTATGACTCGATAAGACACAAAACCTCACCTTTATCAGACTCTCGTCAAAGAGACCATCAGTTGTATCCATCACATTTAGTTTACCAGCCTTGTCTCCCATCCATAACTGATTATTCTGGTAACTCATACTCGGTACAAAACTCTCAGTCTGTAACAAACAAAAACTGGCGTCTTTTAGTATAATAAATCTATGTTTATGATGTGTAAACATGGGTACAAGTTAAAACTGTGAGAAAACCTGAAAATCCTGAAAAGGTTATGATATTATTCAACAATAGACAAATTCTTTACAAAAATTTGTAAATTTATTTTTTCCCCTAATTATTACAGCAGCAGGCCTCCAGAAGATACCCAGAAAAACTACCATTGTACTAATATTTCAAAATCCCTCCTCAAAAACATAGTTTAAAGAAACAGAAATGACACTTCAAAATGTTCATATTTAAACATTCTTGCCCTAAAAACAGTTTGCTTTTACGACAATATACCTTCATTTTTTATCCTACGGAATACCTTCATCCAGGTTTTTTTTCTAGTACCATGTGATTGCACAGGACAGTATCGCGACCATTGATCCGGAACACATGGAATCCGGGATCGTATCAAACATAGAGGGAAACAAATAAAATGCTTTGATTTTGATATCAGTAGTATTTTATGGCACTAAAAATTATAACTGATAATTTCATAGTATACATGTATATGATTACCAATATATCGATTTAAACTTTAGCATGAAACATGATGAGGGCCTACTCATTGACGAAAATTGATCAACAACCTTGGGCGTACCAGATACTGGGATTTTTCCGAACTACTGTTGTGACGATGTTGAATGAATTATCCTCTGCTATTTATATTGGCTACTGCCTTAGTAAAGTAGTAGATTATGCAAAGAAAAAACACAATATATTGATGCTTTTGTCAACTAAATTAAGATGTCATTAATAATGGATATACACAATTAACTTAACTTAATCACAATTTATCATTTACTTGGAATTTTACTTCATTTTTTCCATTTTACCATCTGGAGGCAAATGGCTTTAAGGCCTTATCTTGGACGTTCATAAATCCAATCTTTAATCAAAATCAAGATATCACTAGCTGAAGCTAGAATTGTAAAACATTGTTTTTACAAAATTTTAATTGTTACAGTTTTCATCATACCTTAAACGTCTTATATTTTTTGCCTGCCACCCTGTCATATATAGCCACAGATTTGTCCTCACTTCCTGTAATAACGTATTTGTCGTCTGCTACCACACTCAGAACCGGTTGTGAATGGTAATGTTTCTTGATGCAATCATCTGGTGAGCGTGGGTCTAACATGTATAAACGCTTGTCAAAGCCACAGGCAGCAATAAAGTTTGGCTCGTAATAAAGGCCAAGAATAGCTGTTTTCAATCTGTAAATAGGTATTCAATTTAAACTGTAAAATGATGTTCAATTTAATCTGTAAATAGATATTCAATTCAATCTGTAAATTATGTATTATTAGATTATTAAAGCGATACTTTACCCATCTAAATGTAAATAGTGAGTGTACAGGTAAAAGTAATGTTATTTAAATAAATCGGAAAATACGACTCAATTATTATATGCCAGGTAGCATAAAACAAATATTTAAAAGATATTATGTAGTGAAAGATATTAAACAATTAGTTTACCCTTAAACATTTCAGAAACAAGAGGGCCATGATGGCCCTAGATCGCTCACCTGACCCATCAAACTCATCCAAACAATTACCTAGACAAGCATTCTGACCAAGTCTCATGACAGGTGAGTCAAAAATGTGACCACTTCAGTGTGAACAAGGATTATCCATATTTGAGCAGTGTGACCTAGTTTTTTACCCAGGTGACCCATATTCAAACTTGACCTAGAAATCATCAAAACAAACTTTCAGACCAATTTCCAGGATACTTGGATCAAAACAGTAGCAACTAGAGTGTTAACAAGATTTTTCTATTTTTAGCTCCGGTGACCTAGTTTCACATGCGATTTCGAACTCATAAGAGCAATTACCTAGACAAGCATCCTGACCAAGTTTGATGATAATTGAGTCGAAAATGTGACCACTAGAATGTTCACAAGGTTTTTCCATATTTGGGCGGTGTGACCTAGTTTTTCATCCAAAATGACCCATGTTCGAACTTGACTTAGAAATCATCAAAACAAACTTTCAGACCAATTTACAGGATATTTGGATCAAAACAGTAGCCACTAGAGTGTTAACAAAATTTTTCTATTTTTAGCTCCTGTGACCTAGTTTTTCATCCAAGATGACCCATGTTCGAACTCATCCGAGCTATTACCTAGGCAAACATCCTGACCAAGTTTGATGATGATTGAGGCAAAAATGTGACCTCTAGAGTGTTAACAAGGTTTTTCTATTTTTAGCTCTTGTGACCTAGTTTTTCATCCGAGATGACCCATGTTCGAACTCATCCGAGCTATCAACTAGATAAGCATCCTGACCAAGTTTGATGATGATTGAGGCAAAAATGCGACCGCTAGAGTGTTAACAACAAAATGTAAACGGACGACGGCCGACGGACAATCATCGATCCTAAAAGCTCACCCTGAGCATGCTCAGGTGAGCTAAAAAGAGATAGTTGGCTTATTGGCTAAACCAAGAAGTCCCTGTGCACTTAACTTCATTTAATGAAATGTGACCACATATAAAGTTTTAAGCTTATAACTAAACTAGTTTTAATGTTATGTTCCAATAAATGTGTGATGGATGGACAAATGCTCTTAGGAATACATATTTGTTGGAAATTTCCGTGGCCTAGTGGTTAAGATCAGTTGCACCTCACTGCTTTCGGTTCGAATCCCACCAGGTAGTTTGAATTCTTTCCATGAGGAAGCTTTCCTTCCAGCTTGCTTACAGAACATCAGTTGTTCTATTCAGATGCCTATTTATGCCTGAAATAATACACAAAGGGGCACCAGAGTTCTTTTACCAGTAATGCTGGAAAATCGGCATACATGTTTGACCTTTACAGTTTCAGTAAGACTTAGGAAATCTTATAGTAACATTGCCATTAGCAAAGTTTCAAAATTACTTATGTTTAAAACAGATCTTACTTTATTTCCGAACTTTTTGTGACAGCACCATTGTTGAAGTCCCACAGACGTATGAAAGTATCCCATGAGCCTGTGACAAGTGTGTCATCATATGATGCCATTGACCACACCCAACCCTGAAAAATTAACAAAACTATGGCTTAACTAGACAATACTGCAGACAGCAGATATTGGATATTACATGTATGTGTGCCTCTTTTGACATCAAATATTAAATTTGTAGATAGGATCACTCTGTTGTGCCTCATTGTAAATTTGCATCTAAATGTATAACACATGACAACATGCATCTTACTTGTAGCCCCTCCTTGAATTTTATTTGATAAAGAAATGTGAGATGTTTATAATGTTTAGAATTTGCACATATCAGTTTATCTTGTAATTCAGTTAAGTAAGTTTGGTTTTTGTGATAGAAGAGACAGGCTATCTGTGAACATACTATAGAAAGTGATATCACTTTTTCTGGATTTTAGGTACGCAACCTACCTTATGAGCTTTTGTCTCGGAGGCAACAATGAGATCTTTTTCTTGCCCCTCTTTTGCACAATCATATTTTGTAAGATCCACAATGTTAAAATGACGATCTCTTGAACCAACTGCTAAAAATTTCCCTTCCTGTAAAAGATCATTAGTTCAACAAATTAATGATTAAAATGATTTATAGAACTGTTGTAGAAGTCTAAACATCAATCTTTAAGCTAAATACAACTGTTTGACCACATGGACATGATTTAATAAATATCATTTGCAAAGGTCTACAAGGCAGTGCTACTTGGAAAAATATCTCAGTGCTACTTGGAAAAATATCTAAGTTCACTCAGGGCAAAAATCAAGTAAAATTTCATTCTAGGATTATATACCTAACATGTTGACATCCATTTATTATCTCAAAGGTATGCGTGAAGTCTCAAGCAAATACCTTCATTTATTGATGAAATAAAAAGTTGCACATAAAGAATTATATGTATGCAAAACTTAGGTGCAAGTGTGTCAAAAAGTTATATTAAAGTATAGTGAAGTTCAGAACATTTCTTCACCTTCGTGCAATAACGGGTTAACTCCTTACATAATTTAATAAGAGTTTACCCGTTACTGCACTAATGTGACGATTGGTACCTTCATTAAATGAACAACATCCACAGCTGCAAAAAATCCTTCCTTTAATATAAAATGGTTAAAGTGTTTGTCTGGGTTTGACCACAGCTTGTGAACTTCCTCACGCTCCATACATGCTTTATGCCAGTTGAAATCTTCTCCTATAATACATGGAAATGAGAATAGTTAATAGAATTATAATGAAGAAATAGATCTGAAATGTACCTGAAACAATTCTAATGAAATTGAGCAAGATCTTAGAATGAATACGGTAGTCATTTATCATTGACCTGATCTTGAAGTATATTTTAAACAAACCCTTTCACTGCCATAGGGACGGCTTAAGCCGTCCCTGTTATTTTTGGTGTATTTGCCATATGGACGGCTTTAGCCATTTCTATAATAATAATAGTAATAATAATAAATTAATAATAATAATAATAAAAAAAATAATAATAAATATAAAGAAAATTATACCATCAACAATAATTATTATTATACTAACAGATTTGGAAACATATATAATTATTATAATACTAATAGCAAATAATAATAATAATCATATTAATTAATAATATAGTAATTTCTTAGAAAACCCTCTGGCAGCGAAAGGGTTAACAAGCTTTACTGATCAGATTATAAGGAGATAAATATATAAATTTAAATCTTTCAAGTTTTAGACTTTCTATTCTTTACATTTTCAACCAATGCAGCTTGCAATGGAATTTTAAGTGTAACACTACAAAGTTTGCTAAAGCTTCTTTTCAATTAACCATTACACTAAATGAGCTGAAAGTGATTGGGCTTTGCCACCAGTATAAGGCCAGGTCAACCTGCATTTCTGACCAGGTTCTGTAATGTAGGCTGCATAGTTTTGGTATAGGATACTGAAAACCCTAAGGAAACTTTGAATGTACTGTTTCTAATTCAATGCAAGGCGAATCCCATACATAATTTAAGTAGGATAAGTGTTTTACACAACTACAGTTTCAGTAATTAAGTAAACTAAGCTTTAAAATCAAATTAATTCAGATGACTGAAATTTCAAAATCTACTACATACTTTCAAACACTGGATACTGCTTGGTCCATCTTTTCGAGATTCTCGTTCTCCAATACCTGTCACTGGAGAAAAGTTCATAGAACTTTTTGCAAGCACTATACAGGGAACGGCCTATTGTCCTGGATTCAAGGTACGACGCTATATGGATCAGAATTTCAGACGGCAAGTCTGTAAGAACTAAATTGTCTTCATCAAAATCTGGATTTTCAGGATTGTCCGCATTGGTGTTAGTATTTTCAGGAAAACCTTTGTTTATATCATTTATTAACTCCATCTTGTAAATTAGATCTGTGTCCACTCCACTATCTATCACAGAATTATTTTCACTCATCCTAAAATGTGTTTTGTCTTATACACATATGAATAGCTTTTTCAATTCAACACTTACTGAAAAATGAACAAAAACCATTTAAAATGACAGACAATATAGTTTAAATTAGTTTCTAACAAACCATGACATAGACAAGCCCAAAGTTTTCATATCAGATACCCAATATTGAATAAAATAAGCCACATCACAAAGTGCCAAGATGGCCCTATAAATTCACTCACCTGAGGTCCACTGTCACACAATCTATAAATTTATGAGAATATATATAATAAATAATAATAATATATATAATTAATTATATAAATTTATTAAATATATATACAAGAGCCATGTTTTGTTACACATTGATTAATCCCCCTGCCAGGAAGACGTTACCTGCAGTTTGTACTTTCATATATTTTACTTGAATCCTTAAAAAGCAGTACAGTTATGGTCATCTTGAGTACAGTTTTCAAGACAGTGGGAAAAGATGACAATGCAGTTTTAAGAGAACTTTAAATTGCTCTTATGCAGTTTGAAGAAAATCCCTTCAAAAAAAGTAAGGTACATAATTGTTCTTGAACACTACCAATCATCTAAATCAGTGTTTTAAGTTTGAAGAAAATCACTCAAGTTCTTTTGGAGTTATGCTTTGGACAAAGTTTTTTCATGTAAATCTGCTAAAGGGGAATAACTCAAAATGTAGCAGATAAATATGAGTAATTTGACTAATAAAAGATATTCATTATTGTTTAAGGTTATATTTATTATAACAAGACATGCCCATGGTCAGAATGTTGAGCCCGCTCCTCTTGATTCAAACCTGAACCTTTAAGCGAAAGATGTCTACATAGGTGAGATGTGCGCCACACATCCTATCTTTACCCAAAGCAAAATCTTGACATTGCATCATCTTAGAAGACCTCTGACCCTGTGACCTTGTTCATGTGCATGACACAACGTCTCATGATGAACAGTTGTGCCTAAAAGAGTTGAAATGCACACACAAACACTGAACAGCCATTTTGACAACTATGTCCAGCTCAGCACAAGCAGGTTTGACAAAAATCCTCGGACCACTAAATAGAATGCTTCAAAGTATAAGCATGATAAAGTGCAAACAAACAAATTTTGATATTTTTATTTGACCTCTGACCTCTTGTGACCTTGATTTTCATAACAAAATTATATTCAAACCTTAATTTAAAACAAACGCACATTTCTCTGTCACCTAAACATGTAATAAAGATACAATAGATGTAACTGTATTGGAAATTTACAAATATCATATCAAAAATCGACATTCTACCTCTATATTTATATTGTTATAGAAAATATTTTGACAATAAAGTTGAAATAGAATCAAATTGTCAGCATCCTTCATTCTACCATGGTTGATGATTCTCTGTCTACTAATACATCATCTCCCCCTCCTGGTACATTTCACCTTGATCTCAGCCTGTCAGTTGTAGATGACAATGTATCCACTGTGTCTGACTCCAACAACACTCCCTTTGATGTAACAAGAGCTGATCCCCCTAATACTACAGCGTTTATGAATCGGTATGTAATGATTTTCATTTTAAAAGTGGAGGTCAAACGTGATGTAAGTTTACAAAAAAAATAAATAAAATATTCAGTCTTTAGTTAACTGTAAAAAGTAAAAGTAAAATAATAAACAAAATTATGAATTGTTAATGATGGATCTAGAAAAAAATTCTTTACAACTAATTAAGTTACTTATATTACAATACAAATCTGGTATGTCATTTTTGCACACATGTACTATAACAATGGTTTCATTTTACAAGGTTTGAAATAATTATAATAATCAATTGTCTTTATATTGTGTCATACTTATGTGCAATTGTAGGTGAAAGTAGAAGCCCTGAGAGATGTTCATTCAGAGACAACAGGCTTTGTAAATCGCCAACTGTTATCCCGCTTTGGACCAGAGAAGGACCTTGTAAAACTGAAAACCTCTTCATTGGTCAGGACAATGGACCGTGCAAGAAAGAATCAACGCCCTTCTGAACCCAAACCAGACAATCTGTTGGACTTTGAGGTAAATTGTTATATATATTGACATTCTTCATTTAAATGCAATGTATTAAGCAGGGATCGTGGGTGCGAGCCCCACCAGGGTCACGACCATGTTTCCTCATAAGACACTCGAATTCGCAAGTGATTCAAATAAGTTGCAAGCTTTCTTACAATCGAGCTAAACAAATAATGTTTAAATTAAGTAATAGAGAACTCAATGAAAATGAATAATAATGATATAACTGGCAGAGAGAATGACTATTATTTCTCTCAATGTGCCAATATAGAAAAAAAGACTAATTTACAAAAGTATAGTTTTATAACCATATGAAAATAAATGTATTATTTTTAATAACAGATTGACACCAAATTCTTAGATGAAGGCTTCTACAAAGGTGATGTCTGTGTGGCAGGTGCTCGTCACCTCATCTTTGCCACAAACAGCCAACTCTAGTTGCTACAACGATCAAGAAAATGGTATCTAGATGGTACTTTCAGAGTTGTCAATAAGCCATTTGTGCAGCTATGGGGCATTCATGCATTTGTACAGCAAGGGCAGTCAGCAAAGCAGGTACCCTTGGCAAGGCGTCGGAAACAGGACTATGTTGCTGTAAGTTTAGTTTCTTTTTTTCAGTATTTAATATTATATATGCATGAGTGGACATTCTGACAATTGGAATATGAGTTTCAGACTTTAATATACATATACATATTAATTAAACCAAAAATTAAACTTCAACTTCATTTCTCATGCATTTAATGTAATATTGATTCTTCTACATATTCCATTTCATTGCAGGTCTTAGAAAAAATCCTGGAACTATTAGATGAGGCTACTTCTGTTGAGTGCTTTACAATATGGACTTTGAAATTGGTAATTTTTCACTATATTTAATTAATAACTTAAGTTAATCATTAAACTTTATTTTATAACTCATCATTCATAATTCTAAATTTCTATTTAAATATTCTTTAAATATATAAACATTCCATAAATTCACATATTGCTTTTTTCATACACAACAAATAAATATAAATAATATAAATGATGTACAAACTTTGTTCATTTCTGTGATAACTTATTCATTCCGATAGCATATTTGTTTTTTCATTATTTCGGGTCTCTGGCAAGCCCTGCGTCAGATTTTTCCGAGTGCAGCACTTAGGGGGTGTTCCTTTCACTGGGCTCAAGCTGTACAGCGACGTGTTCAGGAATTGGGGCTCAGCGCAACTTACAGGGAACGAGGGACTGTACACACCCTGATTAGAAAACTGCTGGCACTACCATTCATGCCTGGACAACACATCAGCAGGGCCTTCAACAGACTACGCCAGAGGGCAGACACCAGCAGTAAGCCAGTTGCTGATCTCTTCACTTACATTAATGATCAGTGGATTGAAAGAAGTCTCTGGTCACCAGAAGAATGGTCAGTGTACCGACAGCCGGTTAGAACCAATAACGATACTGAGGGTAAGGAAATTATTATATATAAACCTTACAGTTCTTTCAACACAAATACATTGTATGACATTGAGCAGAAAAAAATTCTTGTTCATATTTATTATTAAGTATGTATAAGTGAAGTGTATTCATATGTAATTTTATTTTGTAGATGTGATGCTTAATTATACTCATTCACTTTATAACCAAACTATCCTTGACAAACATTGTAACATATTTTATTAAATGATAGTGTTTGACAAAAATCTGATGAAAGTGTATAGTAAGCAAGTTTAATCCATGTTTCAGGTTATCACAGAGCACTCAACAACAAAGCTGGTTGTGGCAAGCTGGCATTTTATGTCTTGATACCTCTCCTTCACCAAGAAGCGAAAATGGTGGATTATACCGTTAACCTGGTTGCCCAAGAGATTATTGTGCGTATACGAAGACAGATTTATAAGTCAATGGATCAGGACATTTTTTCCTTATGGGATTTGTATGATGAGCATGAGCTCAGAGCCGAGGAATTCCTTGAGCAAGTGGGGGAAATATATGGACGAATTGTTAAGTGAAGTGATAACTAATGATTAGATACATTCCTGGCAGAGACATGTAATATTCCCAAACCCAAATGATACTAATCCCCATTATATGTGATAATGACATTAAAAGACAATCATGCAATATTCCCAAATGTCCCGATTATACTTAAATGACATAAAATGACATTTTGAAGTCTTACAATATTCCCAAAAAGAAATGATACAATGTACTTCTTCTCCATGACATTTTGTTGAAGTGACAATCAAGCAATGATAAGGTGATAAGGATAATTAAACAGTTGTACATGTTTGCATAGAAATATCAAGATTATTATGGGCATTTCCCTCAATATAAATTATGTGCTATTTGATTTGATCATGGTATATGTACTGTTATGTTTTGTAAATATGACATAATAAATAAATAAATAAATATACCGACTTTTTTAATCTTTTTTACCCATAAACATGATTATCATTTATGAGGGGTGAATTGTCTTATCTATTTTGAGGGGTGAACTGTCTTGAGGGGTGAGTTGTCTTGCTTTTTTGAGGGGTGAATCGTCTGGGGGGTGAGTTGTCTTGTTACCGAAAATTTGTACCAAATTATTTTGTCTCAATCAAAAAATCAAAGAATGAGCAAGATATAGACCATACAAATCCGGATGGACGGACAGACTGACACACATACACCAATATAACGACTAAAAGTGACGACTATTTCAAGCTCACCGCAAGCGGGCTCAACAAAAATGCTGTACCCTTAGCCTAAAAGGTGTGTATAGGGCTAAGGCTAAGTAGTCGTATTTGACTCACATACGGCTAGAACTTTTGGCTAGCACTACGGGCCAGCAAATTATTTATAATACACCAATTGACAGTCTCTATATGAACTACGTAAATTATAAATAACAGAGGTATATCGAGTGAAAAAACATGAGTTGTTTCCCTTATCTTCGAGTAAAGTCGATATCTCTAATGCTTAATTTAGCCGTTTTTAAACTGCTAGTTTTGGGCGATTTAATATCCGTTTTTAAAATACATATAGGATACACCAATGAAAAGCTTGTGATCTTAGTTTCATCTCAGTATATATTTCAACAAATTGTTTGACACTGAAGGTATTTAAATTTACGGTTAAACTTAACACAAGTCAGACGATTTTACATACGTTTTATACAGTGGGATACGCAATCGTTTATCTTTAATACTCTCAATTCTACTGATAAGAATAGATTGTCGTCTGCTTGTTCGGAAACTGTCAATCCGTGTATAATACTATTGCATTCAAAAGTCTGCTCTGTTATATTTTGGAAGTCACAACCAAAATTCGAAGTATGAATCCTTAACTTCCACTTTCTATCACACTGTTCCTAAATCCATCATTTTGCAAAAAAAATTCAGACAATTACAGACAAAAGAGAAAATGTATGCATGGCCCAGTTTACCTGCTATGAAAAAATTAGGAAAATGCGAGCCGTTTCAAATACCCCTCCCCCTCTCCCCTTTTGATCGGTGTAACAGGGGCAATGAAAAACACGGTTTGAAATCCCCCCCCCCCACAAAAATATGCACATTTTTTCAAATAGATCTAATTTCTATTTCTGTTTTAATGTTTAATGTTTTTAACAACTATTCTAAATTTAATAAATCATACCTTCCTTTATACCTGCATTGTCATAAGTGACTAATTTGTAATAACGGCTTATTTTATTATTTTTAGAAATGTACAAATCGTTGTTTACCATTTCGCAGATTACTCATGATCCCAATCGCATCTTCTCGGCCCTTTCCGTCAAACTTCGGATGAGAATAATAGCCGAGGTGTTCCGATTGGTCCAGCGTTCCAAAATTGCCGCATTGATCTCCCCTTACAGCATCACATTTTCGTCAAGATTTTTGACGTTATGAATTTTTACAATTTCATTTATTTAAAAACGTAATCACTGTTTTACCATAGGTGTTCACGTTTTTACGCGTTGATTGGTCACTACCCCCCGGGCACCTCCCCTCCCCCTTACCCACTCTACAACCCTCCAACCTCTCAAAACCATGTAAACTGCAGTATTTTTCATTTGAACCATGTTTTAATATTTGGTATAAGCTTTTAATTCAATTTCCTTCTTTTCCCACAAAAAATAGAAAAATTGATACATATATATTTAGTAAAGATATGCAACTCGCCGCTCATTTTATTCACCAATTTTCAAAATCTTGGTACCAAATGGTACGTACGTAGGGAATTTATTACTCTTAAGATATGTATGGTGTCATTCGTGTTTTCGCCCCGCGACTCCGCCATGCGAAAAGTCAAATCACGTTTCTAATTAGCGAGGGCGCGGAGCGAAGTTTAATGGGGGGGGGGGGGGGGGGGGGCGGAGCGAGATTTATAAATGAAATAAAACGTCGCGTTCGCGGGACGAAAACACGCTTAATAGCGGGGCGTGGGGCGAAGTTAAATAAATAGAAAAAAGAAATAAAACGGCGGGGCGCGGAACGAAACCACCCACTATTAAGCATATTTTCGTCCCGCGACAACGCCAAGCGAAAAGTCGAAAATTAACAAAATAAAATGGCAGGGCGCGGAGCGAAAAGTCGTTATGATTGGCTAGGGCGCGCGGCGAAGTTTAATAACAAAAAATTTCGCCCCGCGTGGGCGCGGAGCGAGATTATAAAAATTAAACGGCAGGGTCGCGGGACGAAAACACGCTAATTAATTAGCGGAGGCGCGGGGCGAAGTTTGATAAATAAAACTTTGCCGCCACCCCCACTAATTACCGTGTTTTCGTCCCGCGACCCCGCCAAGCGAAAAGCCGATAATTTACAAGTTATAATGGCGGGGCGCGCGGAGCGAAAACAAGCTAATTAGCAGAAGCGCTAATCAGCGTGTTTTCGTTTCGCGCCCCCGCCGTTTTATTTCTTAAATCCCGCCCCGCGCCTCCGCTAAATAGCGTGTTTTCGCCCCGCGCCCCCGCCGTTTAAACTTGTTAATTCTCGACTTTTCGCTTGGCGGGGTCGCGGGGCGAAAACACGAATGGCAGAAAAATCACCCACCATCTATTCTCGAAGTCACCGCAAGTGTAAGTCGACAAAGACCTGACCGCTGGGTTTTTGTCAAAATTACACGACTAAACGGCAGCTTATTCGAAATGAATGAATATTTTTTTGTATTGCGCATAGATAAAATTATATCATTGTTTGTAATTACTGTTCAATCAAAAAATCATATGAAACTATAACGAACCTTTTTTCCGTTTTGTCAAATTCGGAATCGTAATGCAAGTAATGGTTCTGCAGATCCTTCCGTCGTCCGCCCGTCCGCCCGTCCGTAAACTTTTACTGTAAACGACATCTCCTCATAAACCGCTAAGCCATTTTATCTAAACTTCACAGGAATGTCCCTTTGTTGGTCATCTTAAAATTTAATTCCATGCAAAACTCTGGTTGCCAAGGCAACCAAAAGAAAAAAACTTAAAATATCTTCTCTTAAGAAACGCAAAGAGCTATAGAGCTTAGATATTTGGCATAAAGTGTCTACCAGGTTTGTTCAAATAAAAGCCTTAGGGTCAAAATTGGCCCCGTCCCAGGATGTCATTGATTTCCCTATATGTATATAGTAAAAACTTAAAAAAATATTCTTTAAAAAAAAACCAAAAGAGCTAGAGCTTAGATATTTAGCATGAAACATCTTGTAGTGAGTGTCTACCAAGTTTGTTCAAATGAAAGCCCTGGGGTCAAAATTGGCCCTGCCCAGGGGTCATTAATTTTCCTATATATATTTATAAAAACAAAAAAGGGCTTCTTTAAAAAAAACAAAGAGCTAGAGCTTACATGTTTTGCATGAAACATCTCCTAGTGAGTGTCTACTAATTTGTTAAAAAAAGCATTGGGGTCAAAATTGGCCCGCTTCAATTGATTTTCATTATATGCATATACAAATGTAGTAACAACAAAAATGTCCTTTTAAAAAACCAAAATTAATTAAATTAATTGAGTACTCTGACTCAGGTGAGCGATTTAGGGCCATCATGGCCTTCTTGTTTGTTCTTTCCGTCAATCTTTGGATATATCACGGACTTTAATCGACAAATGATCAACATTTCAATGATAAAAAATGACAATTTTCTTTTTTCAGAACGTTACAAAACAATACAGAACATTACATAAATTTTATACAAACAAATACTTGTACAAAACACACTTTCTTATTAAACTATTCGATAAGTAATTAAAGTTGCAAAAATTTTAACCAATTTAAAACAGTAGGGCTACATGTATAAATTTAAAACATTGTCTTTTAACATGCACATACATATGGTGGCTGATTTGTGCCATTTGTGTTCTCGCGCCGCGACCCCGCCAAGCGAAAAGTCGAAAATCAACAAGTTAAAATGGCGAGGGCCGCGGAGCGAGCTTTAAGAAATAAAACGACGGGGGCGTGGAGCGAAAACACCCTTATTAGCAAGCGCGCCCTCGCTATTAAGCGTGTTTTCATCCCGCGACCCCGCCAAGCAAAAACTCGACAATTTAATAACAAGTTATAATGGCGGGGGCGCGGAGCGAAAACAGGCTAATTACTAGTAGCTAGGACGGGAGGCGAAATTTGTATAAATAAAACTTCGCCCCGCGGGGGCGCGGAGCGAGATTTAAAAAATAAAACGGCATGGTCGCGGGATGAAAACGCGTTTATTAGCGGGGCTCGGGGCGAAGTTTATTAAATAAAACTTCGCCCCCGTTAATGAAAGTGACCCCGCCAAGCGAAAAGTCGAGAATTAACAAGTTATAATGGCAGGGCGCGGAGGAAAACAGGCTAATTAGCGAGGGCGCGGGGCTGAGTTTTTATAAATAAAACTAATTAGCGGGTTTTCGCTCCGCGCCCCCGCCATTTTAACTTGTTAATTCTCGACTTTTCGCTTGGCGGGTCACGGGGGGAAAACACGAATGGCACAAATCAGCCACCATACATACAACATATTGTTATTAGTCGCCGGTAGAAACCGGCGACTATATTTGTAACAGTTTAATATTATATCTATGGTAGGAGAAGGCCTTAAAATCTGAATATAAAAACAAACTTATTACTGAACAATAAAGGACCACAATTATTTTTCATGATCTTAAAAATTCAAACATAACGTAAGGTTGCTAAATGAAATGAAATAAACAGATATTGACATCTTAAAAAGCAGCATTACAATTTTCACGAAATGAATTAATAACGTATCCCTATGGACCAGTCATTGAATTTAGGGATACTTTTACTTTTTTTCTAAGTGTCAAGCGTTGCTATTTTATGATTGATAAATCATGAATGATATTTGAAATGACACATTTAAATTATTTATCTTTTTAAATTTATATCTTATGAGACCTATTATATTTCATTATTTTATCTAATTATAAACAGATTCTCCCTGTTCAATTGTAAGAATCACATGACTACACGTTGTATGTCAATGTTATAGAATCTATTAATAGTAACAGATTGCTGATAAGACATATGTAAGTATCTTGTGATTAGTTGGAAAACGGTATGGCGTCTGATTAGATGCATATGTATAAATAATTACAAAGCTATTTTTGATTAATCAGTTTCATATTTTATATCATTAGAAAGGTTTGTATACAATGTACTCATAATATTTGCACAT
The DNA here is from genome assembly GCF_026571515.1 of Ruditapes philippinarum. Lineage (NCBI taxonomy): Eukaryota > Metazoa > Mollusca > Bivalvia > Venerida > Veneridae > Ruditapes > Ruditapes philippinarum. Next base: position 23,909 of record NW_026852876.1, read on the forward strand.
TAAAGAATTAAATAAGTTTTCAAAACCTTTTCATTTTTTCTTGGTAAAGGGTTAAACTTGGCCCTTTCTGTCAACGTTCAATAGTTTAGTTTAGAAAATAGATTAATGCGAAAGAGGCACATTTATTGAAATAAAGAAAAGGTTATCGTCGTCTTCGTTATATATTCGTTATAACGGTATGACGGATGAATTAGATACATAATTAAGAAAACAAATAAAATATCTTTCTGTTAATATTTTATCGAACTGAAAGGCAATTAAACGTTAACTATATCGTATGTAACAACAGGAATATTGATTTCAACTAAATAATTTATTTTTTCGATAGCGCAAAAAAAAAAAAAATGCAGATACCACTTTTACGGTAGAATTGCATTGTTTCATGCAATAATTAAACAAATATTCGATGACCGTTGATTTTTTTGCAATAATTATTGGATTCTGAACTATACAAAACGGATTTAGATGTCTGGTATAACGGTATATGTATAAAGGTAGAATTACAAGTAGAATTACATAAATATCACTCGCCTTACAAAATAAATCAAAATTATGAAATAAAAAAAAATGCTAGAAATGAAACACGATTTATCAACGTATGTTTCATATAATTAACAGGAGTAATAAAAAAATAGTTTAACGAAAACTGCAAAAGGGATTTTCAAAGATTCGAACTTGGCCTACTAGGTCTCAACTTCATCCTACTTACCACCTTTTAGGCCATCAAGCAAAATTAATTGATTTAATATCGAGATATATACTATCAATAAAATCTTTAGCATAAATAAGTTACGTAAACTAACGAAACACCTCGTCTCAGGCTAATATTGCCAGACTTTACTTGCTTATTTAATAATCATTGCAGTTCCTTGACAATATTGCTAAGCAAGTTTGATTTATATATGATGCTTTATTGTAAATAAACAGTCACTCAACATATTGTTCCTCTTTTCTGTATACTTGAACCATTAATTAAACTGATATTTTCTTATATTTATGATAATGCAGTCATTTTCTATCCGGCGACTTGATGCTTTAGCATCAAAATCTCTACTTGTCCAATACTGATACTATGCAAGCAATGAGTCTCAAGGTAACCACGACTTGCCGATCAAAAGAAATTGTGTACGTAAATTTTATGACAACTACCTTTGGTACCCTTGTTGCTGGAACCGAAATGAATAAACCAGTACTAGCTAGTATATAAAGCAAACCAGGCTGAACATCAGTGCAGTCTGTTCAGTTTTCTACATAAAGCACATATGTAGTTAAATTACAAACTTTTTAAAAACAGAAAGATATTAGTCCCAGTTCAGATTGATAACTGACAATTCCAAAAAGACAAAAAACAACACAAAAAACTTGAAAAGTCCATTTTACAAATTTAGTATGTTAAGGATTAAGCTTGGAAGTCTGTACATGTATAGTACTTGTTGCTTGTTTCATCACTGTCGGCAATATTTTTTTTCTTTCAGCCCATCGCATCCTATTGGCAAATATCTACATTACTCTTACAAACTTCAAAGGCATTTTACTCCTATTTACTTCCCTTGCATTTCAATATTGATATATCGTCAGCTTAGTGCAGTAACGGGTTAAGTCCTTCTAAATCGGATAGGAGTTAACCAGTTATTGCACAAATACATATGGCTCCGAATTGTGCTTTTTAAATTAAACGAACGATTTTTTTATTGCACCGACCAATCAGCGCTTAAAAGATCTAAAATGCTTCAATCAGGCATTAATTTAAGGCATTCGTGATTATCACTGTGCACTCGAACCCGTGCCGCATACCGACCCTAAACAACACTTGCAAGATAGATATCTATCTCATGAACAATTATATAATAATTGTACAAATTATACAAAATAAATATAAACAACATCTTATCTTAAAGACTTTGTATACAGATGAATTTCTTACTACTAAATTGATGAATTCAATTTGATCTCCAGATGTGTTTATTACAGATCCTGCTCATTTGTATGGGGAACCCACATCTAGAATGTATCTGGGTGGTGAATTCACACATAGAATGTATCTGGGTGGTGAATTCACACATAGAATGTATCTGGGTGGTGAATTCACACATAGAATGTATCTGGGTGGTGAATTCACACATAGAATGTATTTGGGTTGGGAATCCACACATACAATGTATCTCTGCTGTGAAACCACACATAAAAAGCATTTGGTTGACGGTTTGTAATACTGAAATGAGCGACTCTAAACTTTATCCCATAAAATGCTGTTATATTTAAAAAGTTATGGAAGGAACTAAAAACTTGATTGAATTTTGTTTTTGTCCCATGCAGATCACAAAACTTGTGACAAAAGTCACGTGGTATAGACACCGTGATATGCAATTTAAGGGCTGGCTATTCCCATTGTTAAACGAAAATTTCTGTTTTATATCATGTTAATCGTTCCGACAATTTTGAAGTTTTGTTGATCAAAGAATATGTTCTAAATGCGCTAAACGATTGTTCTTTTGATGTTAAACGCATGCTTTTATTACCTATCTCAAATTAAAAAAAAAGTTCATATACTTATGTCATTCATTATCTGCTATTTGCTTGTACTTTAAATGACATTATGCTATAAGAGTGAATTGGTCTATGGTGAAAGTTTTGTAATACATGTACCATAAATAATGATCTTGGTGGTAATTTGTATCATATACGTAACACACCACAAACGAATTATATATGGATATTGTTGGTATGGAGATTTAGGAGCCGGTATTAATACCAAGGTATAGCCGATAATCAGTTTAAACTTTATTTTATGCTAATCCGTCATATTTTTACTTTTGTGACGTGGCTTCTAATAAAAGCGTCCATTGCTGCGTTGTTGATGATATTGTTGTTGTTGTTGTTGTTCTAGAACAAAACAATACTTTTCATCATACAAATTTCATACCAAAACACTAAGGACTCTATCTATATAAAATTACATTAATTTTGGTTTTATCACTATTTGAAACACTTTTGGGAATTGTGCCCCCACCATTCACACCCTTGTATTCCTTGTAGCAGAGAGGTCGCCTTAAAAATTCAGAATTGCATCCGCCGTTTATCGCTGCGGGATCGTAAGAGGCGACTAAATGGGTTCGAACTATTAGTCTGTGCATGTCTAAGATCCTGCAGTTGAGGTAGTTTCGACCCCTGGTGTTGCTTGAAGTATGTAACATCCGAGGTTCGCTAAAATCATCTTTCCTGTTTCAGTGCTATATGGACTAAATTGTGTTGGTAGGCCGTAAAACCAAACCAAATTAACAAAACGAAACGAAAATGTGAGCATTGTAGACCAATCCACTTTACATGCGTGTTTTGCTTGGGTTTGATTATACTATATGAATTGATATGGTTATACATCTTTATGTTATATATTTGATATGTAGCTATATGTGTATTAGTTTGATATAATGATTTAAATGTTACTATGATCACTATAATACAGTGAATATTGTGATGTTATTACCTTGTTATGTGACGTTGATATATAAGTGAAAGATACGAGTCACGTTGTTGGATTACTTCTTAAAGGGACTCCACTGAGTTTTTCATTTATTTATTTTTTTGCTTTCTTTGTTCTTTGTTTTCTCTCCTTTTTTTTTCGTTTTTGTTTGTTTTTAACATGATGGGACTGGAAATATTTTTCGGAGGTTTGATACCATTTTATGTAGGTAAGCACCAATAACTTGTGTGTACATTTTCAGACCATTCCCTCACCCTCATATCCCAGAATAGCCAATTTTATCATTCAAAATGACCCAAAAATAAAAAACGTTGCACTCTTATTGGACTAAGAATTGCATAAACATCGATACTCAATTAATTAAATTCCGAGTATAATCCTTTGCAGATTGTTCTTCCATTTAAAATGCTTCACTTGATCTATGTAATAATTACAAACGTTATGCTGTCTCAGTGGAGCACCTTTAAATGAAAAAAAGTTTTTTACCAATAATTCATCAAGTGCAAACGATATACATGATAGCATGGTAACGATGTGTTTGGTGTGAAATATATACATGTATATGTTGTTGTTGTTGTTTTTTAAATACTAATGTATAGCATATTTGCATTGCAAATATATTGTATTGATAATTTTTTTTGTATATTTTTGTACGATTATGAACCATGTAGATGTTAAAGTTAAAATAAAATTATGCTTTATTCTGTTCTATATTCTTTTATACGGCGAATTTCTATTCAACAGTAATAATTTCCGTTATTTCATCTTAATTTAACACCTTTCACACCATACAATTTATTTTTCTGACGCATTTAAAGTAATCATTTCATAGTAAACCGGAGATTTTGACATAAATATATCTAAAGTGCGGATTATTTTTTACCAAATCTTCTATCAAACCTTTCTTATTATGTTTGAATAGGTCAAAACTGCATATTCAATAAAATGGATTGATATAGAGATCCGCCGTAACAAAATTCAAAGAGGATAGATTGATTTAGTTGTGAAAGCTCTTGGCAAATATCGATTAGCAAGCTCATTTCAGTCGTATATCAAAATGAAGTCATGTTCACGCGATATCTTACTTATCTCTAATAAAATTTATAAAAAAATAACTTTATACATGTAATATCATAAAAAATACTGAATTTGTTTTATGAACGTTTCTAATTACAATTTGTTTCTAGTCGGAACTAAAGATAACGACAGTTCTCACTACTTCTTTCCTTCCCACTCCCACTCCCACCCTTCAATAATAATAATAATAATAATAATAATAATAATAATGGAAAAAAAACACCAAAAAAAACAAACAAAACACGAAATGCATGTATAACATAACTTTACTTTAAGTGCAATATTTAGATGACTTATACAGCATGTGCATTAAACATACATATTACATGCACTTATAAATACTTACATGATCTCAAGTACGCATTTTACAAGCATTATAATACTTCTTTATAGCTTTAAAAAAAAAGTCGTAAAATTTTATATTACGTACACTGCGATTTTATTTTTCAAAACAGTCTACATTGAAGTGTTTAAAATGACGTTTTTGACATGTGCCATGAGTATTAATAAAACGAAATACCCTATAAACATCGGCATTTTTATTATTAAAAAAAGAAAAAACTAACTGGTAAATAATAGACCACCGTACATACACATGAAATGGCACAAACAGATAAACAAAGTCGTCATTTTTATTAAACAAAGTTTATCGCAGTTGTGTTGAATATAAAAGACCCGTGTGAACGTGGCCTGACTACATATACTCGGTTGCTTTTCAAATGAAAAACTTCAGTTTTGTTCATGCTTAAATAGTGGAACAGTATATATGGAAATGAAGAAATCATGAGATTAAACTTTGATAAGTGACATCTTAGCAACAGAGTTTTCATAAACAACAGTTGGAAATTCATTTAAAAAAAAAACAAGGTATATTTTATAATATATTTTCTTACTAAAACTGTCAAATTTGTTTTCAAATTATGTATTAATTGTAAACATCATTTTATGTACATTTTTACAATTGATTAAACATGATCTCTCTATGAATATATACAGCTTTTGTGGACAATATAGGAAATCTAAAAAGCTTAGAAAAAATCAATTACTTTGCCATGACAAAAAATATTTATATCTATTGTTGTATGACGGTTATATATAAGTCGCACTTTTATTTCCAAGATGAAAACTTATAAGATAAATTCTGATTTCTATATATATAGACGTAACTGCACAATGTCATAATGTCCAAATTAACCACGGAATAGAACAACCCTTAGACAATATTTACATTTCTGACGATATATTATATAATGTTCTTTTGTACACATTGATCAACTGGATTAAACTGCCAAAATATTAAACAAACATTTGCTTTTAATATCAATTTACTAATAAGGCCAGTTTTTACGCAAGTACTTATAGGCGAATGGTTATTTAGGTGTCTGTAATCCCCACGTGACCTTTCTGATCAGATTATTGAAACAAAAGAATGAAATAATACTCTCACATGCACTGACCGTTCAAGGCATTGATGCTTAGTGTGTTATTGCCAAAAATCTCAACTGAACCAACAATTTAATAATGCCCTCAAGTGCATGTATCACACAGTGAAAGTAACTTGATATTTTAGGTATATAAATGTTAGATGCAGGATGAATAAACGGTAATTATAAAATTTGATATGTGTTTTATTACTTTATAGACTTGTATTTCTTTATTCTGTCGTACATAGTATATATTAGTTTAATCAAATGTACAAAAAAGATAGAAATGAAAATCCGTTGAACGGGTGTTTTCTGACATGACGTTGTTTGATCTGATATCATGACGTCATGATTGACGTATCTGAAATATATAATAGTGTCTGATTAACATCATGTCGTTTTTAGCAACGAAAACACGAAAATAAGAACATACGAAAAGTCCGAAATAGATATATTTGTATGTTCACATTCTTTGGGCGAAATGACGACGAAATCAGGCAAAGTATATGTAAGACACATATGTTTGGCTGTGTATTTTCGCATTTTTCGAATTAATGAAAAGAACATGTTTATATACTGTAGGACTTGTGATTACATGTTCCATGTTGTTTTTTCTGCATCTTCCGTTAGTATATACCTTCTGTTTACGATATTTGTCTTTGCAGAAACCGCCCAGGATCAATTAAAATGGCAAAGGTCCAATCTTTGACATCCGAGAACCTGGACCATCACTCAGATCATAGCTCTAAACGTCATTCTGTTTATGCAAGAGAAGGAAGTGACGTCCCAACCGCCTTAACAACACATCCAAGCATGCGCCGTATGTCGAAATTCGAGCCTCGGCAAAGTGTTCAATACAGCCGACGTATGTCAACGGTGTCGCGCACTAGCATAACCGGAAGTTCTATTGGACATAAACACATTGGACTGTTTCCAATGAAATTGCAAAATACGTATAAATTGCAACCGGATTCCAACGAGCTGTTCAAACCCGGTCCAGTCCGTGAAGTTATTCAGGAAGTGTTAAACGAGTGTCTAGATGGCGAGAAGTACAACCCGACACAATGTCGAAATTTGTCTCAAATGTTAACAGATCTCATAAAATCTAGGGTTAAGGACATGGGATGTAACCGTTACAAATATATTGTTACAGTAACCCTTGGTCAAAACTGTAACCAAGGACTACAAGTTGTAAGTCGATGCCTTTGGAATAAGGACACGGACAATTATGCCGAAGCACATTACAACAAAGATGGATTATACGCAGTTGCTGCCGTGTACGCCGTCTATTTTGAGTAAATAGTTCTGAAACAATTTGTCGTCTGCTGAGAAAAAATAATGCGCTAATGAAGAAATGATTGATTTATATATCGATCAAGGCGTATAAATGATCACTAAAATGCGACTTAACGATAGAAATTTTCCTCCTGAAGTAATGTGCCATGACTTGTAGACACCTAGCTAAATTTAGTAATAGAAGTAGTTGGCAATCGTTGCAAACTGTGTTGGAAATATGATTTTGCAATCTCGGACACCAGGGGATTTTTGTTGTTGTTACTTTTTGTCTTTAGCATCTTTGCATCTGTCCTTTAATTAATTTAATTTAATTAATTTCATGATTTTTTATTGTCTGTCATTTCAATATTTATGTTTCGTACGCTTTATAATGGAACTTTAATTCTTCACGTAACCTTTAAGCTGTGTACGTTTATAACTCCTGAAACAGCATGTAAGTTTTATCTATGTTGATAATTCTGCATATTAGGCTATTGTCAATTTATGAAGTAATTTTCGATTTTCCCGTAATAAAGTAATCCTGCTGTATTATAAATTCGTTATCAAAATGTCTGGCATGCTATATGGCCGTGTATGAAACGGTTGTTTGCAATATAACCATTCCCTAGCGGCTCCGGTTATATAAGCTTACAAGTACAACCGGTTTATATACTAAGCCATATAACCGACCAGAGATATTATAATACTGCACGTTTGTAACGTTGTAATCGTAACATTTTTATAGCTTTATATACACAGCTGCTGCCAATTTATAAAGAAATCTTACTTTTTCTCTAAAAAAAGGACGTTTGCATTATTAAAAATTCGTTAGCCTACCGACTCGGGTTATATTTACAAACAGTCGTTTATATAGGGCCATATAACCTGTCTAACATCTTTATAACCAATATAACATTCGTAATTAAAACAAATAAATTAGCAATCAGTATTTATATATTTTGTCTTAATATTTTAATTGGAATAACATATGGCTTATAAGTGTAAAATTTCAGCCGAATATTGATTTAAGACAATTATCTCTTGGGTTAAATTTTATTTATAAAATAAACATTTAAATCTATTTCCAGTGGCTTTGAAGGTTTATTCTCAGTGATAGAACATGCCAATCGTTGTTCAAATAAAGAAAAAAATGGCAATTTACGGGTATTAATAAAAATTGTTTTACAAAAAACAAATACCACGATAAAATAAACAATTATCAGTGGATCGCTGTGACATCTTTTAAGTTTTCTTTTGTGGGGAAAAACGGTGTATACAATTTAAATTTTCGCTTTGCTTTAAAGGATTATAGGACGGTGGAACAATGGTGACATGTGTGTGTTTTTATTTAACTCGTGCGCACGAGATACTACGTCGTGGCCACGAATTACTAAGTCGTGACTAACTCGTTACTAACTCGTGTAAACGACATAGTATCTCGTGGCCACGACATAGTATCTCGTGGTCACGACTAAATTATCTCGTGGCCACTACTTAGTAACTCGTGGCCACGACATAGTATTTCGTGCGCACGAGATAAATAAAAGCACACACATGTCACATTTGTGCCACCGTATTATAGGGTAAGAAATAAACGGGAACCATAGTGGGTATATAATGTACCAAACATCTCGGTTACTTATCCGAAGTTTGACGGAAAGAGCCGAGAAGAGGCGATTGGTCCAAAGTGTAATGATTTCGACATCGAGAAGTTGCGTTAAATATTTTCTCCATGCGCATATTAACGATCACAAAATTGTTGGCAACCTTTGCCAATAAAGTTTAACATTAATTTTACAAATCAATCTTCCTTCATAAATAATTGAATTCTAAAGAGCTTTTTTCCATTAGGATATCGGCAGAAGAATTTTTTCCCCTTTTTTCAGCGGAACTTCGTAACTTTTATCAAAAGAAAACAATAAACCCATTGCTCGCAATGACTATACAATATGCAAAAAAGTGACATATATTGTATACTGGTCGTAAAAGCTGTTTTCAAACCATTACATTACCAGCAGTAGGCGGTGCTGCGAGTATTTACCAACTGTCGCAATAATAACAGTAATAATGAAAATACAAAATTTTCGCACGTTGTTAAGAATGAATCGATCATGCTTTTAACACCGAAATGTTTAAATTTTGATCAGTTTATTGAACGCCTTTAAGGTATTCAAATATAAAGACGGCTTCAATAAGCTGTTCAAGTAGTGATTATAATATAAACGCAGTGCACTATCTAAAATCGGTTAAGGTTTATAGATGTGTACGTAACTGATCAACTCTAACCAATAACAGTTCTTTAGTAAAGATCATCAAATCGCCGGCACTACACAAATTACTTATTTTAAACAAAACAATTGATAATTAAAGCTTTTTGTATACTATGAAATTATAGTAGCGTCGTTGAGGCCCCGCATTTAGATTTTATGATACAATATAATGTAAACATTAAAACGGTGCAGTATTTTAATTGCACAACTTGCCTCGTGCTGACATACATCAAAGAGGTAACCGCTTCTTACCATAAACTTAAATCACTTACTTACAAAAACTAAGACGTTTTTATATCAAAAATTAAATACATTATGAAAAGCACCCGTAGAGATACACGTATCTGAAGCACGCGTTACATCCGATCATTTTATACTTTTCTTGGGAGCCTAATTATTTCAACTTGAAACTTTCTTGCTATAATGGTGGCGATTTTTTCACTCCGGATCACGACAGTAAGTCACATTGGATTTACCAGAGTACAGTTCAGTCATCGCCTCGTTTCTAGGCATACTGCCAAGCAGTTTGCCAGTACTAGCTGCCATCACTCATGCAAGGAACTGATAACCTCTGTACATACCAGAGCAGAGGTACAGTGCGAATGACCGTAGAAGGAATTCCATGATTAATAACAACGAAAGTGACCTGCACTGTCTGGGAATCAAACCAGGATTGCCTGATTCAAAGCCCAACGCTCTACCTATTGAGCTAATCGGGCGGCTTTCTTACGATAACAGGAAGTAGACTTGTTTATATGCTGTTAGTTCGCCTTGTGTTGAAGTTATTAAATTAAACCAAACGAATAACCTAGATAACAAGATAAATAAAGCGATCTACCTGAACTCTTTTATTAAAGAATTATTGCGTTAGTTAAGCCGTATCCACTTCTATGTCCACATGACTACATATCAGCTAAATTATTAAAGGCACATGAAGCCTTAGAAATGAATAACATTGTCTTTCAATAGAAAGGGAAGCAATTGATTTAATTAGAACATGTAGGATGCTTTATGCCCGGAGTATGTGAAATTATTTGTGATAAAAATAGCAAAATGTAAACAAAGTGGCATTTTGACTTCCATACGTCATTTTAAATCACTGTAATGGTACTCATTGCCAAAATGCAAACGAAGCAATATATGGAAAAGCTATATGTCTTTGTAAACTGTAACACGATGTTAAAAGAGAAAAGATTAAAAAAAATAAAATATAAGCATTTTAAGGCTTACTGGGCCTTTAATTGTAGAAAAAAAAAGACAATGATTGTTTTAAAAATAAACATCAATTTTATATCGCGCCGCGCCTCATCCATTCACAGTCAATTGATACACGCAAATTTATCAAATTTATCAACTATTGTTTAACAAATAACCGGATGTTTACCATGCACCACCGTTACTATGGAACTTGACATACATGGGGTTATCTTTTTTTATTTCAAAACAAAAAGTGGAAGGAAGCTTTCTGAACATAATTAGCATCAATTACGAAAACTTCTGAAAGGAAATTATTTATTTTTATGGAATTGTACCAGAAGAAGACCTTTTAACAGAGATAATTGGTTTTTATAAAGGTAAGTCCGCTGTTAAGGCAGTTTTATTATAGCTTTTTTTAACATTGTCGCTGCAGATGGAATCAGGAAACAGGCTGCAAGAAGCAAACCACGAATTACCAAGTTATTACTAGTCTTAACAAAAATGTATCTAAAATTCAGTTTCAAAATGCTACCAATACGATCAAAGTTCTGATATTCTTACGGCTTCATGTAGCATATAGCATTATTTAGGGGCTGATTTCAATCAGATTGTAAATGCATCTAAAAAATTCAGAAAGTTTTTTACAAACTAAAATGTATCGCTGCTGCTGAATCTAAAGGGTTGATCAGTTTAACCTAGCATACGTTCCATTGAAACACTCTATTTCCCTTCCAATACCCAATAAGGTTTCCAGAGGGAAATCACAATTTTTAAAATTTAAAGTATCCCCCGAAATGCCCACAAAACATTGTTCTTAGAAAAGCCCGACTTTCATAATCGCACCGAAACCAGCCTCCAATGTTGATCTTTATTTCTAATATAATTGTTAAACAATTTTGAAACAGCACCATCCAAGCAACATTCCTTTGATTTTTTGCTGGTGTAGGAGAGAAGAGTGTACGGACATGCATAAATATCAGATTTACACTAAACGGATGTTCCTCCGATTTGTCTGTTTAAACTTTGATTTTCTTTTGCAAAATTTACATCGAAATGTTTTGTTTTACGGAACGACTGTGATGTTCAACACTAACCTTACGTACTGAGCATGTACGGACGGGCGAACGGACCGACGGGAAGTGAGTGATCATAATAGATCACAATGAGCTTGTTGTGCTCTTGCGAGATAACTAGACAAAATGGCGTGGTTTACGTGTCAAATCAAGTTCTATTCTCTCATGAACACAATTAAGCTATTACATTTTCAGTTGCAGTTCTACCCCGCTTATAAAACTATTGCTTCTGGTGTTCACTGGGTAAAATATATATTTAGACATAACACTTGAACAAACACACTCCCTCTATTTCTAAATGTCTTACAGTAGTATCTACATTGAGATGTAACCTGATTTTTTCTATATCTATGCATGGACACAAACGTAATGTCACATTGGTTAATCAGATCATTCCTGATTTCAATATTATTCGCTTCAAAATTTGACGGGAAGAGATAACGGCAATAAGTGTGCGATACAAGTGGTTTACTGATGATAGGATAATCTAAATCTGTTTGGTTAATGATTAACATTGACAAGAAACTCCTAACCTTCCGTGATAAATTTTGTTCATTATTTACAGCCATGAAAGACGGAATTGTTCTCATTGAATTATTTCACTAGTGTATAATTGTTAATGTATGCAAACCAGTCTCATAAATTTGGTACTTTTTTGTTTCAGAACGACGTGTTACCTGACACGAAACTCTTCAACTTGTTCAAAAACTTGAAATGCCGCCAAAACCTCAACAGCCACGAAGACTCACAAGGGAGAATATAGAAAACCACAGTGAGAGCATGGCTCGTAAATCGTTCAGTGAAGACTTACCCAGCCATGTTCCTCTCCCACAAACAACACAACCACAGATGCGTCGCCAGTCCAAGTTTGATGCACGTCTGATGCACATGAGCCAGGATAGACGCTTTTCAACCGTTTCTCGGACAAGTATTTCCGGTGCGTCGCAGACGACAAAAACAGGACCGCCGGTGAAATACGAAAACACATACAGGACTGAACCAGACGCTAAATTTGAATCTTACAAAGTTAAAAATGTTATGACTCAGACATTGAGGGAATGGCTTACCGGTGTGGAATATTCACCTAATGTGAGAAAGCTTACTACAGGTCTAACAGACGAGATTAAAAAGCGCGTGAAGGCGCTTGGATTTCAGCGCTATAAGTTTGTTGTCACGGTAACGATATGTCAAGATGCAAAACAAAGTATGCAAATGGTTAGTAGGTGTATGTGGAATAAAGACACTGACAATTTCTCTGAAGCCGTTTTCAAGACGGCAGACCTCCATGCTGTAGCAACACTTTACGCATGCTACTTTGAGTAACGCATCGACACATGTGACTTTTAAAGACTATGTTCATTATACTAATGTTCAGTATTGGCATTTTTCATTTTATAAACAATATACTTTCATTAAATTACGCACAATGTATTTTATAGACATTAATTAAAACATAATATGCATATGTAATTGAAATGATTTCAAACCTTGCCTTTCATACAAATTTATGCGAGTAAAACATCTGCGTGTTGTATATTTCGCAAATTGAAATACAAATTTATGCGAGTAAAACATCTGCGTGTTGTATATTTCGCAAATTGAGTATTATGTTAAATAAGGCACTTATTTAGACATACAGATCTTCATAAATGTCTTTCTACATCACTTTAAATACAGATATTTTGCTTCCTTTTATGTCCTTGAAGGATTTTCTTCAAATGTTCACCTTAACAAGGGGATGTGCAGAACCTATGCCGCCGCTGTGCAAACTCATGCTCAAAGTTACCTTGAATGTCAAATATTAGACAATTCGCTCTTAAAATTCTATACTCCTTGCGGCATTTTCTCTAAACTTGGCTAAAATATCACCTCAACAAGGCAATGTGCAAAAACCCATGCTACCACTGCAGGACTCAAAATCAAGGTCATCCGAGCTTGAAGGTAAAAATTACAACATTTGGTATCTTGCACTAAAAATTATATACTTTTCAAATGATTTTTTTCAATACAAAATTAATAGCAGATTGCACTACATAATACCCTGTGTCATAGAGATCAGGACGGGTACATGTATTCGTTACTCCTGTGGCAGATCTAGCTTCAAGTTCAGCCCCGAGTTATGCTATGTGCTTCATCCATATTAGGAAATGTTTTAAATAACAATTCATTCGAGGCAAGAGATGATTATTTCCATCACACAGTCTTATTTTATCTATTTAAATATTGCATCTTTTATACTTGGCTATTGAACTCCTACCAACTGTTGCTTGCCATTTCATGTGCTAGGGGGTGTTTCGCCCGATACTGAGCGGTCTGGAGGATAAACAGAATTTACCATAACCGCCTATGAAAAGGCAACAAAAATTGACAAAGTTCTATAAACTTTTCATCACATTTAATTGATAAATACATAAACACAAAGTGTATATATGAAATTTATAACTTAATATCTAACATATTGCATTTTTATCTATCCCTTCTACCTACATTAAGAATTAAATTACACAAAACATTCTGACAATTTCTGGTGAAGATCAAATCAAATTGTGACCTGGATAGAGATAATTTGGTTTCTACTCGAGTTAACAGGATTTGAACAAACAGTGGTGAGGGCCAAGTGATTTAATGTCAACCTTACCAACTGGCCATGGGGACAGCTATCCAGCTAGCTTAGAGTTAGTGGTTGTACACATATGCCCGTTTGTGTCTGAAATAAAGCATGAAGGGGCACCTTGTTGGTGTAACTTAAAATCAAACAAAAAAAAACCAAACAATATCAATTGAATACTGATATCAGTGATCATATGTATGTAAGGCACGCAGTGAGATATAGTGAAGTAGAAGTAGCATTATCACATTAACAAAGCAAGCACAATATGAATCCAATGAAGAGAGTAATGATAACTGCAAGCACAGTATGATTCCACTTAAGAGAATTAACACTGTGATAACTGCAAGCACAGTGTTACTTCATTTAAGAGAGTTATCAAAGTGATAACTACAAGTACAATGTGACTCTACTAACAAGAGTTATCACTGTGATAACTTAAAGCACAATATAAATCTGTATAGAGTTATCATCCTGAGAAATATGATTTATTAAAATTCTGAGATGATAAACAGTCACAATGTTATAGAACAAGAAGGTCATTAAGGCCCTGGATGGCTCATCTGAAAATCTGAGAGATCAAACTCTGAGTTAAGTGTACAAATAAAATAAGTTTGAAAACTGAAGTACAAAGTATTTCAATGTAAAAGATTACATCATACACAAAACTGTGATTTAAATTTGAAGTCCATAGATTGAAAAATGTGAAGTACACAATTCATGAAGAATTTGAGCTTTTCCTTATAACTTAAGTTTACCCTACAAACTACTGGTGTGGTCAATTTAAACCAAGGATAGTTTTATTCATATAACTTTTGTACAGGACCACTAGACAATGCTATATATAAGCTTGAAGTCACATACATTCAAAAAGGAAGACTTAAAAAACAGTTTCAAAAGGAAGACTTAAAAAAGTTTTCAATATTAGTCTATACAAATTACATGACCCTTTGGATATGGCCATGTTTGACCAACTGGATCTCTCCAGTTTATATAATAAACAAAGTTCATAGTCAAATGATAACTTTTCCTTACACAATCAAACCATGATGGCCTAGAAAGGAGACACCTGTTTCGCCATTTTCCAGAATCATAAGATTCTATATTTGGATCAGCCATTTTTCAGAATCATAACTCCTAGAAACCATATTTGGATCAGGTTTCCATAATATTTAATTAAAGAACTCAGCTGCTTATTCAAGTATTGTGCAAATTTTATGCAGACAAACAGTTGAGGATCCCTGCCAATAAAACAGTCACCAACCATAAAAGCTTACATAAGCACAAAAAGCTGAGGTAAGTGATAAACATATAACAAGACATGTCCATGGACAGCAAGCTCCACTTTTCTCAGTGATAAATGAGCCGTGTCATGACAAAACCAACATAATGGGTTTGCGACCAGCATGGATCCAGACCAGCCTGCTCATCTGTGCAGTCTGATCAGGATCCACACTGTTCCCTATCAGTTTCTCTACTTGTTGCGAACAGCATGGATCCTGATCAGACTGCGCGAATGCGCAGGCTGGTCTGAATCCATGCTGGTCGCAAACGCACTATGTTGGTTTTGTCATGACGTGGCTCAAATACAGAACAATTAGAACAAAGTAAAGAAGGAGAAATAACTCTTAAAGTGCTTGGCAGACTTACCTGCCCTTGACTACAGATCCAGATTATCAATATTCATATAAATGCAAAGGTACACAGAATTTAATAATCTTTGATAGTTTTGAAATAAAAATGCTTATTTAACAGCATTGCAATAGCAAGAAATAATACCACAACCTCAGCTTAATAAGAAGACATAAAGCTTGACAAACATTAAAGGCATATTTAAAGCTGCATGCTTTCAGATGTGTCAAAAATATTTCAAGAAAATAAAACTTGTGAAAAATGTACTCTGATTTTAAGAAAATGATTCAAGAAACAAGTAATAATTTGCATGTTATGTGTGATTAATGACTGATTTTGCAATATTTATCACCTTATTTCTACTGTGTGACTATCACAGTAAGGGCTATTTTTGCACATTTTGACATCTTTTTTGTTCATTTATGTGGAATGTAAGTACTGTTTGCAATGTATAGTTTACTTCACATTATGTTACTTTTAAATGCATTTTAAAAATTTTCATTAAAATAAACATGAATCTGGAGGCATGCTGCTTTAAATGGGGAGTGTCATTATTACTTGTAATAAATGAACAAGTTATAAACTAAATATTAACTTAATTACCCTTGGCAATCAAAACAACTATTTTATTTGGACACGAGATTATGACAACTTTTGTATAGAGTATCACATGTTTATTTTATGTAAGATTTACAATTTCCTAAAAGGCTTCCAAAATTTAGGTGAAATATACTTTCTTTTTCAAAGAAATCTACCCATAGGTATAATGTTTACATTTCAAAAATGTACATCCATTTATTTACAAACTAAAAAATGTATCAATATTTATAATATATATAAATATATAATAATATATAAATAATCAAGAAAATACAAAAGTTGCACATGCAAGCTTTTATACTGTTACAAAACTGTTGGAATGGCATTTTACTTGAAATATTAAGTCTTAAAGGAACTCCACTGAGGTTATTGACATGACCAGCCTGGAAATATTTTTCTGAGATTCGTCAACCATCTGGACCAATAACTTGTGTGCAAATTTTCAGATTATTTCCTCACCTCTTTTTTCCCAAAAAATCACTTTTATTGTGCAAAATAGCACAAAAATTAAAGGCATTGCAAAGCTTTTCACTATAATCGGACTAAAAATTATAAGCACAAAAAATCGATATTAAATCCTTTGCAGATTTTTCCATTTAAAGTGTTTCACTTGATTTATTAAAAAATTTCAAATTATGTACTTTGAGGCTTTTTCAACCTCAGTGAAGCTCCTTTAAAAAATTCGATATAAAATATTTCAATAAAACAAGACCTGTTATTAGGACAGCAAGCTCGACTATTCTCAGTGCTTGATAGAAAAACAAGAGCATGGATAATGTATAATTTTCTAAGTACAAAAAGGGCCATAATTCTGTCAAAACACATGTTAGAGATAAAGGCCTTGAACAATGACCTATTATGCCCTCAAATACGTGTCAAGTTTTAGCCCATTTCCTTCTGTAGTTTTAGAGATACCAAAGTGTGACACTGACACAGGGGTCCATACAATAGCTCCCCCTATTCTTCCAATAGTCCAGCATGTATTACAATTTTTAGTTGTAACTGGGATTGATTTTCTTTATTCCTTTAAAAATGGAAAAAACTGGGCATTAAACAAGCTTCAAATAAATGCATTTGACAGTTAAGGGAAAAATGCCCTTAACAAAAAGGTAAAAAATTCTTAGTTGAAAAATGGCCAAAAAAATAATATTCAGATTATCTACCCTTTTGAAAATGGTGTCATATTTTAAAAGTGAATGTGTATACCAAGTTTGAACTGAATAACTTTTGAGTTTCTGAGAATACGGACCTTTAAAAAAAAGTTAACCAACACCAATGATGACTAGAGGGTCATGAATATAGCTGCCCTATTTTTCTTAAAATGTGAAACTAAAAAATATTAAAGTTAAAGCTCATCAGCTGTGTGAGAAGGAGGTTTCAGGTCAAATTTCTCTATTGCCCTTTTCATCGTCTTTACAACTGAAATGAGAACAAAGAAACACATGTTAAACAAACTTTAACTCTAAAATAAAGTACAATTTTTTCAACAAAGAGTGCCATGATAATTATGCATATAGGAATCAATAATTTCACAGAAGATAGGCTAATTGCTTACAAAATGAATCAATTCTTAATAACTTGAAAATCAAAATCAACCTGTGTTTTAATATTATATGCTTACATGCCAAATTGGAAGACAAGAACTGAAATCCTTCGAAAGACATTCTGATGAAACCACAAATTTCCCAAAGAAATTGCTTATAAGGGGCAAAACTCTTATCAACAAGATATGTTTGTAAAACATGTATGCCCCCTATCAGCAGCCAATTAGTCATGTGATAAGGTTATTATGCATGACTTCTGACCCAGTGATCAAACAATTAATAAGGGTTATAAAGTATCTACTGGTCATGACTTTGACCCCTTGACCCAAAACTCAATAGGGGTCATCTGCTGGTCACAACCAATCATCATACAAAGTTTGAAGTTCCTAGGCCTAGGCGTTTTTAGTAAATTGATCAGAAACCGTTTTTACCTACAAGGTCAATGTGACCTTGACCTTTGACCCCTTGACCCCAAAATCAATAGGGGTCATCTGCTGGTCATGACCAATCACCATGCCTAGGTTGAAGTTCCTAGGCCTAAGGGTTCTCTTATTATTGATCGGAAACCGTTTTAACATACAAGGTCAATGTGACCTTGACCTTTGACCCCAAAATCAATAGGGGTCATCTGCTGGTCATGACCAATCACCATGCCAAGTTTGAAGTTCCTAGGCCGAAGCGTTCTTTAGTTATTGATCAGAAACCGTTTTTACTTACAAGGTCATTGTGACCTCGACCTTTGGCTTAATCCCAAAATCAATAGGAGTAATCTGCTGGTCATGACAAATCACCATACCAAGTTTGAAGTTCCTAGGCCTAAGTGTTCTTGAGTTATTGATCAGAAACCGTTTTTACTTACAAGGTCAATGTGACCTTGACCTTTGACCCCTTCACCTAAAACTCAATAGGGGTCATCTGCTGGTCATGACCAATCATCACACAAAGGTTGAAGTTCCTAGGCCTAAGCGTTTTTAGTAAATTGATCGGAAACCGTTTTTACCTACAAGGTCAATGTGACCTTGACCTTTGACCCCTTGACCCCAAAATCAATAGGTCATCTGCTGGTCATGACCAATCACCATACCAAGTTTGAAGTTCCTAGGCATAAGGGTTCTTAAGTTATTGATCGGAAAGCATTTTTACCTACAAGGTCAATGTGACCTTGCCCTTTAACTCCTTAACCCCAAAATCAATAGGGGTCATCTGCTGGTCATGACCAATCACCATACCAAGTTTGAAGTTCCTAAGCCTAAGGGTTCTTTAGTTATTGATCGGAAACCGTTTTTACCTAAGAGGTCAATGTGACCTTGACCTTTGACCCCTTGACCCCAAAATCAATAGGGGTCATCTACTGATCATGACCAATCACCATCTCAAGTTTGAAGGCCCTAGGCCTAAGGGTTCTTTCATTATTGATCGGAAACTGTTTTTACCTACAAGGTCAATGTGACCTTGACCTTTGACCCCTTAACCCCAAAATCAATAGGGGTCATCTGATTGGTCATAACCAATCACCATACCAAGTTTGAAGTTCCTAGGCCTTAAGGTTCTTTAGTTATTGATTGGAAACCGTTTTTACCTACAAGGTCAATGTGACCTTGACCTTTGACCCCTTGACCCCAAAATCAATAGGGGTCATCTACTGATCATGACCAATCACCATACCAAGTTTGAAGTTCCTAGGCCTTAAGGTTCTTTAGTTATTGATCGGAAACCGTTTTTGCTTAAAAGGTCAATGTGACCTTGACCTTTGACCCCTTGACCCCAAAATCAATAGGGGTCATCTACTGATCATGACCAATCACCATACCAAGTTTGAAGTTCCTACGCCTTAAGGTTCTTTAGTTATTGATCGGAAACCGTTTTTGCTTTCAAGGTCAATGTGACCTTGAACTTTGACACCTTAACCCCAAAATCAATAGGGGTCATCTACTGGTCATGACCAATCACCATACCAAATTTGAAGTTCCTAGCCCTTAAGGTTCTTTAGTTATTGATCGGAAACCGTTTTTGCTTTCAAGGTCAATGTGACCTTGACCTTTGACCCCTTGACCCCAAAATCAATAGGGGTCATTTACTGATCATGACCAATCACCATACCAAGTTTGAAGTTCCTAGGCCTTAAGGTTCTTTAGTTATTGATCGGAAACCGTTTTTGCTAACAAGGTCAATGTGACCTTGACCTTTGACCCCTTGACCCCAAAATCAATAGGGGTCATCTACTGATCATGACCAATCACCATACCAAGTTTGAAGTTCCTACGCCTTAAGGTTCTTTAGTTATTGATCGGAAACCGTTTTTGCTTTCAAGGTCAATGTGACCTTGAACTTTGACCCCTTGACCCCAAAATCAATAGGGGTCATCTACTGGTCATGACCAATCACCATACCAAGTTTGAAGTTCCTAGGCCTTAAGGTTCTTTAGTTATTGATCGGAAACCGTTTTTGCTTTCAAGGTCAATGTGACCTTTACCTTTGACCCCTTGACCCCAAAATCAATAGGGGTCATCTACTGGTCATGACCAATCACCATACCAAGTTTGAAGTTCCTAGGCCTAAGGGTTCTTTAGTTATCACTCGGAAACCATTTGGTCTACGGACCGACGGACCGACAGACCGACGGACTGACAAGTGCAAAGCAATATACCCCCTTTTCTTCGAAATGGGGGCATAATAAGGAGTCGATTGCATCTAAATCTTACTTAATGTGTGTTTTGATATATTATCCTTAATTGTCAGTTATTATGCAGGAACCAATTGTTTACTGACATATGGATGACAAAACGGACCATTATTTATATACCATATTCACTAATATTGAAAAAAGGGGTGTGTGATTGCCTACACTAAATGGTAATAACTTGTAAACAGTTAGGTTGGTTGGGTTGAACAATCACTGATTACACTGTTGTTTGACAACAAAATTTGTTAATATCAACATAAACACCAGAAAGACAAACTACACTATGTGCTAAGTTGAGCTAAATAAAATGACTTACTTCCTTCTGGATTATGATAGTAATATTTATATTTAGCATTTCCTCCCTCGTGGATTAAATCATCTCTTACTTCACCTTCATCTAAAAGACAATAAAATCATACTAAATTGCAAACTCCATCAAGAAAAAGAGGACAATCCAAAGTATCTTATAATCTACATTTCAAATATGAAAAATATTGGTCAAAATATGAAGTTGCTAAGATAAACTGTAGGAAAGCGCAACCAAACTATGGAATGACAGAAGGATAAAGCAGTGACTACTGTACTTGTATGTGTTGAAAAGTTAGCGAATTCAAAATTCTAGACATTTTACCTTAGGAAATATTAGCTAATAGTGCAAGCATAAAATTTAATGACAGGTTGGTTGATATTTACGCTAGAGGAAATTTAGGCGATATTCGCAAATATTTTTGCGTCGCAACCTTAAACACTTATACAGTATATATATGCTCTCCGAACTTTTCCAGGGAGTATTTTTCAGGGAACATAACAAATAAAGAATGCTGATTTCTTTCATTCCATACCTGATACCAATGTACATGTATATAGGCTATTTTAGTAATGACTATCATCACTCAATGGTTTCTAAATTGCATATATTAAGCTAAAGAACATAATTATAAGCTATTCTGAATGAAATGCTATTTATAATAACTTACATATGAACAATATTCTAGGTATATATCCACCATCTGGAGCATATTTTGAATCTTTAGGTTCATCATCATCCTTCAAAAAAATAATAAAATAAAATTATTACTGCATAAAATAATATTTGTGTTTGCTGGGTTTTTTATGTCACAGTATATGGGGAGTTTGCTGCTTTACTGGTGCAGAGAGAATTCAGATGCCCCTTTGTGAGTAGAGACACCAACGTTCCATAAGCTAGCAGGATCGCTTCCTCTCATAAAAGAATGATTCAAAGTCAAAAACCTAAAACACTTTGCCACAGGCACCTTAGAATAATTTGATTCATTCCACACCAAAAAGCTTAGATAAAAGCTGGAATGTGGCAAAGAAAGTAACCTGTGGGGTATAAAAGACTTTCAAAACTACGTATATTTAACTATCATACATGAACTTATCCATTATATAATAAAATAGGTCAAGTGA
Source organism: Ruditapes philippinarum (assembly GCF_026571515.1). Lineage (NCBI taxonomy): Eukaryota > Metazoa > Mollusca > Bivalvia > Venerida > Veneridae > Ruditapes > Ruditapes philippinarum. The sequence goes on from NW_026852876.1 coordinate 46,204, forward strand.
TAGGTTTTGAACTTACAAGTGCATTCACCATGTGAAAATGTGGGCTGAGTTCTTCTATATCAACAGACTCCTCAAACTTAGGTTTTAAAGCTGAAAAATAACACATAAATTCTATAGCTTTAATGTTTAAAGAGACTATTTGTGAATATACAATATATAATGCCACCGATATGACAACTTATCAATACCATAAAATAAGTATTACTCGTGTAGGACAAAATTTTGTGTATTTGGCACTCAAAAAAATGCGCAAATTAAAGTCTGCACTATTATAAATCTTAACAAATCTGTTAAAGATGTTCAAATCAGACAGAATCTTTAATAGTACTAAAATTGGCATTAAAATGCCTCACTTTTTTTTTAAGACAGTCAACCTCATTTTTTCACAGACTTTTTATCAAAAGTGTTTTTTTCATTTTTTCAATCTTAAATTCCACTAATTGAAATTTCAAAATTTCATATCCAGTTGAAATAATGTTTTGTTTTCAACAACAAATTACAAATAGGGCCTATATAATTTTTGTCATTGGATAAGTAATAGCAAGTACCAAATTACTTTACACTATTATATCAAAACAAGTGTAAATTACCTTTACAAGCTCCGCACCATGATTTATGGATCACCAGCATCACTGGTCTTTTACTGAAACATCAACATAAATACATGTACATATATATTTAATATATAAACATTATAATTGAACCGCGCCATGACAAAACAAAATGGATTTGCAACCAGCATGGATCCAGACCAGCCTAAGCATCCGCGCAGTCTGATCAGGATCCATGCTGTTCGCTATCAGTTTCTTTACTTGTTATAGGGTTGGTAAGCGAACAGCATGAATCCTGATCAGACTGCACGGATGCGCAGGCTGGTCTGGATCCATGCTGGTCGCAAACCCATTAAGTTGGTTTTGTCATGATGCGGCTCATATCTTTTTTTCATCTGGTCAACTATGCAATCAGAATTTAGGAATATGATGTGTTATCCTACAGATGACCAACTTGATTTGTAGAGTTTCCTTCAAGACCTTGGGACATAATACATGTATAAATAACTTTCTTGGAGGCAGGTTTATCAGGTATTGTAAACTGTCAAATCCAAATCAAAGTCCCAATAATTATAACCTTCCTTCATACCAAGTTTGATTGTAATTTTTTTTTATTATTACTATTATCATTTGTATCATTATTATAATTATTGACAGGAAACCATTTTTCTATCTATAGTAACAATGACCTTAACCCTAGGGTGGCAAAAGATATTCTGAGTGAGGTCTCCATATTAGCTTGCTTAATATCAAATTTGATTGAAATTATCTTGTTCCTTCCTCGAATCATGAACATGAAACCATTTTTCTATGCCAAGTCAAGTATTCTTTATAAGGTGTAGAGGGCAATCATATGCCTGAGCCCTGCTCTTAAGCACAAAAATTGCAACAATATGTGAGACATTGGTAATCATTTTCAAAACCTTCATTAGGCTAAAAAAACAACTTACGTTTCTTCAGAATCCTTCAATGCATCCTTAAGGGTCTGCCATTTTATTTTATCATTCCAACCTGAATATAAATCATTAGATTAGTCATGGTGTTGAAAAATAACATTAGAAAGTGTTATAAATTATAATGAATAATGATTAACCCCGCGCTTCTAGGGCTGTAACAAACCACCAACCTCTTGCAGGTTCACGTGAGCCTTATAAAATTTAAATACAAAATTAATATTCACCTGGCCTTGTATTGCCAGATTCGTTAACTTTTGGAAATTAGTTCTTAGAGAAATTATTTGTTACATTTCAATATCAAAACATTTATTATAACTAATATTTGCGTAACAAAACAAGCTTTATCATAGAAAAAGGACCATGATACCATAAATATGGTCATGATTTCTATGATGAAATAGTAGGCCACTAAATTCAAAGTAAAAGTTAAATACAACATGCAAAACTGCACTGAACTTACTGAAGGTCTAGATAAAAGGAACATGCATAAAAATTCAAAAGTTGAGGTAAAGTTCATGCAAAGTATAGTCTTTTTCAAGAAACAAATTTTCTTCGAAGAGAATTTTCTTCGAGACATTTAACTGTTTCAGTCCCTATCTTATACCAAAACAAATCATTGGTGACAAGAATTGTCATAAAACTTTGTTTTTCACCAATATTTAAATATAATAACATGTGTATCCTAATCCCTTTAGAAATGTCAGAGGCGTTATGTACAGAACAATATTCCTCTATTATTACTTAAAAATTATACCATAATTTCCCTAAAAATGATTAAATAAAAACGAATATTCCTCTATTATTACTTAAAAATTATACCATAATTTCCCTAAAAATGATTAAATAAAAACAAACAATTATATGATAATACATGTATCTTTGAGGCACTTAAAGATGAAATAATTCTGTGAAAATTGGGGTGTTTTTTTTGGTTGTGTTTAATGTAGCACCAACACAGAAAAGGTTATAATATTATGGTGACTTTCCAGGTTGACTTGTAAGCAAAACCTCAGGAGGCTCAGGTTCCCCTTTCAGGTTCAAACGGGCACCTCAGTAGAACCATGTGATGTTCTGCACACCAGCTGGATACCTTCCTTACAAGAAAGAACTCAAAGTCCCTGACAATATTCAAATGAGTAAAGAAATTTTGTTAAATTTTTTATTGGACATCTTTTAACTGTGACTGAATGTCTAAACAATTGAATAAAACAAAACCTCCAGGTGTGAACTATCTTGGGAGTGAAATGTCTTGGACATGAAACGTTTAACATTCCTTCATAACCAATGAGCTTTTTTTCATTAACTGAGTAACATGCACATTATGTATACACAGCAAGCTGGGGAAAAAATGCAAACACAGACATTGGCCAGACAGATAAAGTACAAAAGCAACTCATGCATGGACCAGTGTTAATGACCATTTAAGGCAGGGATACACAACTTACCTGTGTAAAGTTTCAAGCTTTAATAAATAAAATTGAGTGATACATGAACAGTTTACACATGCATAATTTCTTTTTTCCACTAACAAGAAGGCAATGATGGCCATTTCATTAATGCAGCTGTACATGTAATTACAAAAAAATAAGGCTCTGGGTAAAAATTTAACCCTAGCATTTCAGAGGGAGAATTGAAATTGTAGACACAATGAAAGAGTCAGTGGTTGCTATGGAACATCAATTGTTGGAATAAAAGTCACTGGTTGCAACAGAAAGTCTATGGTTGCTATTGTAAGTCAATGGTTGCTATGGCAGTCACTGATTGCTATGGCAGTCACTGATTGCCATGGAAGTAACTAACACTATTTCCTGCTAAATATCTTATTTCTAGCGTTTTTGGGCTTGGATGGTAAAAATAACAAAATCTTTAGCCCTTGTGGCTTTACAGGGAAAGTTTGTTGTTTTTTTTAAATTTCCATGTATCAATCAAAGAAAATCTATCGCCACAGGGTAGGACCAATTTTGACCTAAGGGCTATTATTTTTACAAGCTTGGTCAAGACTCACTGGACCAGGTTTCATGTCCATTATTTTAGATCTTAAGCTACATTTTTATAATGCCAAGCTTTCAATGAAGATCTTTAAAGATTGCATTCTTAAATTATATATTTTGCTTTGGTTATGTGCATTAGGCCATAACCATTTGAATAAAGATACTTCAGTAAAGCTTCAGGCAAAGAACACTTCTGGTAAGTTTCATCAAATCTAGTCATGTGGTTTCAGTGGTAATGCCATTTGTATTGTGGATGACTGAAGATGATCAACAGACAGGCAACAATCCTAAAAGCTCACATTGTAGCCTATATCGCTAATGAGTTAATTATGGAAACAGGAAAGCCCTGTTCTACTTTTAAGTGTATCCACCTTTGGCATAAAAAAAACAAATTGTACATGACTGTACGAAAGATTGGTGGTTTTTGTGACTTTTCTCTTTGACATTGTCTACATAGGCCTACAATGCAAGCATTTAAAATTGTTCAACATTAATATTTAATACCCCAATAGAATAGAATAAATATACCTAGCCTATATATTTCCAATTATGGGACTTTTCATTAATTACTTAATAACATAATTGTACACGCCTAATAAATGTATCATAACCGTATATTAAAACTCAATTTAAACAATATAATCAACAATATTATATATGAATAGAATGGCAGATCCAGAGTGCATTTTTGGGGGTGGGGGTGGGGGGATGGGGTCAGGGCCAGGTTCCAGTCAGCCAATGTCTGGCGACTGAGGGGCAACCTGGACACTACTTTAGCACTGTACGTTTAGTTTAAATAATATTGTTCTCTGAAGGTGTCAACAAATATTATCATCAAGGTACAATAATTCGTGTTTATTCATTATATAGGGGCTATTGATTTCATGTTATTTCTTATTTGTTTGACTGTTTTTCTCATTTATCACTTGTTTATTGACTGACAAATTACGAACTTGATTTGTCAGTTTATCAATATCAGGCTTTTTCACAACATCTTGAAACAAAACAAAAAAATCATACACTCTCTTTAAAAAAGTGTCTATAAATATTTATTAATGAAGCGTATACCGTTTGAAAGGTCTTTTGATAAACAAAGTGTTGAAACTGCAACAAGAAGCGTGACAATAAATGTGACGTGTGCCATTTTAAAATGTTTACAGTAATCTGCTGTTTCCTTGTCTGACTTGTTCCCCTGACGAAATGAGCAGGAGACCAGTCTGGGTTTTATTGGTATGACTAAAAGATGAAAGGAAATGTTTTGGCACAAAGGGCGTAAAGAAGTGTAAATTTGAAATATACTAACAATTAGTTCTGGCTTCCTTAACTTTATATGTCGCTTTTTATTTAGTAAATGTCTAGCAGTATTATAAAACCTGTTCGTTGAAGTCTCTTTTAATAGCTAACTAACAATGTAAGGATTTTTTGATGGTTTTAGTCAAAAAATGGGCATACTATGGAATGCCGGTAGGGACATGCCACTTTGCTTATTTGCCAACTTCTGAATTGCTTATTTGCTAATTGCTGATTTGCCAATTTGCTTATTTGCTAATTGCTGATTTGCTTATTTGCTAATTGCTTATTTGCTTATATACATAAATTTGTATGCTATTGTCAGGCGATACGTCCGACTCGCGGAGTACGTTCTTGTTTGATATGAAATAACAAGTCTTTGTTGACTTTATTTCAAGCTCATGAACCTATATCATGTTATTATGTTTATAAAGTTTTGGTGAATTATACTTGGGACAATTATGAGGCAATCCATCATTACCTAGAATATAGGTAGAAAGGCAGATGGATACTTTTTATTCAATTTCGAAAAAAGAAATAAATTCAGTATCAAAAAGTAGTTGTTCTTTTTAATTATCTTGAGTTTCAGTTTTAGCACTAGGGATGCTATTCTATCCACCAAGGCATTGGTTTTCTTGGTAACTTGTTTTTTCTGTCATATCTCTGTTACATTTGCTGATTCATGCATCTTACTGCAACTTTGCATAAACTTTGCGTTACAAGCATGCATACAAAGTACATGAAGAAGCTGTGCCCCTTATATACTGAATGCCAAAGGTCACCAAAGTATTGTACTACAAAGCCTTTGTTTTTTTTGTCAATATCTCTGTTACTATTGCTTACATCTAACTGTAACTTCACATAAGCATTAAATAGGCATCACGCATACACAATATTCAAAGAGGCTTTGTCCATTATACCTAGGTCATGATCATGGTCATGGTCACCTGATGGCAATGTAAAAATGTTTAACATGAAGAAACGGAAAAGTGTGACCGAAATTTTACAGAGCTAAAAACGAAGCCTATTGCTTAAATGCAAAGATAAACACCCATATTTGGCATGCACCAATTGGATCATTCGTCATACTATGTGTTCGTACCACTAAAATGAGGCCCTACATGACAAATCTGCTGAGAATAACGACATTTTATATGCCATAAAATAAGAAATAGTTTTGTTTTCAAGTTCTTTTATTTTTCAATCTTTACCCAATAATTTCACTTATATATGACTATATCAAGTGTTTATTATGCCATAATCTCTGACTTAGGCTGCACAAACAGATCTATAGCTGCAACACATTATAAGGCATTCTCAAGCACAGACGCTGGGGGTCAGATCCTGTCCCCAACGTGATACGCCTCTGTAAAGACTATATCAAAACTATTCTATTATTTATTTTAATACGAATTTGACATCCGTTACAACGATAAAACCATTAAGTACTTTATTGAGACTTGGTGGTATATGGTATTTTTTCATACTGGTATATTAAAAATTGTTTGAAAACCAGTTTTAACGATGTCCAATTCTTGTTTAAATATTAAAATATTTTTAATAGAGTGTTTACAAGGTCACGTATCACGTTGGGGTTCGGGATCTGACCCCAAGCGTCTATAGTTCTCAAGGACATGTCAGCCATCAGTTGTAGACATATATCTGCGTAGGTATCACAGCAATTAAATTCATTGACCAACAGTATTCTTGGAAAAACACTGAATTTACAAGAATACTGTTGGTAAAAGTGAACAGATATGACTCAACTGGTTGTTTTTCATATACTTCCGGCACAGTGTAAACTATTTCTATTGCAAAAAAGCAAATTAGCAATTGGCAAATAAGCAAATACGTTAACCAGCGGTTAACAAATAAGCAAATTAGCAATTCAGCAATTGGCAAATAAGCAAATTTGTCATTAAGCCTATCAGCCATTGGCAAATAAGCAAATCGGCAATTAGCAAATAAGCAATTCAGCAAGTGGCAAATAAGCAAATTGGCATGTCCCTACCGGCATTCCATAGCATACAGTAAATCCAAAAATGTTAGATAATTAAAACAATTGCTGTAAGCCGATGCAAAGCAACCCGGTCCTATTTAGTCAATCCGAACCCTAGGTCAATCTTGTTGGTCTGGGACACAAAGTTTTGTTCCAGCTCTGGTCAACTCGGTCCCATTTTATTTGATTATTAATTTAAGTAATTTTTTCACACTTTTGATTTAAAAAAAAGAAATGTGGATAATAATCAAGATACATGTATTTTACTAGTAAAATAAACGAAGGAAGAGACTTCAAGATGTCTAAAAAGTTTAAAACTTATCATCAGGGTATAAATTTTGATAGGTACTTTTGTACGTTCCCAGTTCCTGTCATCACCTAGCTTTATTTTCCTTTCAAGCAAACGATAAATAAAAGAGCACATTAGTTAATATCAACTTTTCCTAATTTCTGTAAACACAAACATAATGTCAACTAGTTGTAACTACAAACGAATATATAATATGTTCTTTTTGAAACACATTCTGAACATTGCTTGATAACACGTACTAATCTTTTACTATAATCTTCATCTACTTCTACTTCTTTTCTCCCGATTCTGGGTCTGTGCATATAAAGTAGAAACGGCCTTCAGGCTGTTGCAGACAGCGCTTTTGATCGGTATGTATCAAAGATATGTTTACAAGACAAAAACACAAAGTAAGTCATAAATTATTTTTATGCTTATTTAAATAAATTAAATTGTTTAAACACCTGCTATATATACACCATACCTTGATATCCGGCAGCAGTTCCTAAGATAAAAATATAAGTAAAAACATTTCATCAAATAGAACGCTCACAATATTAACGATCTAGTACACGGGCATTCAGTAAATATTGATATATTACAATCATTCATTTTCGATTAAAAAATATTGTTCGATATTTAAAGAAAATGTCGTCATAACAATTAACTGAAAAGTTAGTTTTCTTCTCATTATGGTTCAAGTGAGTTCATAATTTTTGAATAGTCGAAGTTTTGATATCCCAATAAATAATCTAAATGACAATTTTTATTGTCTGGAGCCAAACTCCAATACTATTGGTCGGATTGACTCCAAGCTTGGTATGCATGCTCCTTTCAATGACCTGAAGTGCAGCACAAGAATCTTCACACTGCACTTCTTATTTTTTGAGTTATTGCCCACTGTTAATTTTCATACTTTATTTTATCCGGGCCAATTCTCCTAAGCTTAAAAAGCTATTGACTTGAAACTTCATATGATGACGAATTCATCTCATTGAAAAGAAGTGCAGTGCACAAAAAAAAAATATTTTGGGTCCGACTTAACTTGGGTCCGGGTTGACTTGGGGCGGATTAGGTATTTTTTCTGTAAGCAGGTCGATTCCAATATCCGTTTTCAATTTTCGCAAAATGTAGAAAAAAAACTTGCAATGAATCCCTGGACTTATCCTTTTATTAATATGACTGAAACATGAACGCATTTTTTATATATATTTAAAATTTATAAATATATTTATATGCAACTTGTAAGATTAAATTCTAACGCAAGCATTGTTACATAATATTAAATCCTGAGAATCAACACAAGTGCACAAGGATGATTTTATACAATGAGTTTCATCAGGGCCCTTGAAAAATATCGGTGGACTAAAATAATACACATTGACTATAATTTAAAACCTTTTTTCTGTTTTCTTTTTTAAAAATCATCGTAGAAAATTGGAATTAAATCTATAAGAGAACATTGTATAAGCACAAACTATACAATTGGCTATATGTTACGGTATAAATATAATATATTTTTACTAAAGCCCTGCGAGAAAAGTCTGAAATACACTTAGAATTAGTTAAAAATCTAATTGCATCAGATTGAAGTATTGTCTTGAGACGATTACTTTAGTTAGGAAATACTGATCATCATACTTGAGCACCGTGATTCGTTTTATGGCGGTTGTGGGGGTCTGTGACAGCCAAATAAGAATCTCCGTTGCTATATTTTAGTCATACCCGATCACATTGTGTTTAGCTACTTCCCCCAAGAAATGCACGATGCATCTCGGGTGATGAAGCTTTTTAATGTTTTTAATGAAAGATTCATCTTCCATCACCCGACCGTGCCGACTTTTAGAACGGTTGGGGAAATCCTGTGGAAGAAGCAGCCCGACCAAAAACCCTAAATGTGATGAGTAATTGAAAGAGTACATTGTTCAATTCGTATTATGAGTTTGAATCAGGTGTCCGACAAGGAACAGGTGTCGAGACAATAAAATATATCGGCCGTTATTTCCTTATATCAATCATTTAATTTTACTAATTGGTTTAAATGATAAGCATCCAGGAAGAAAGTTGGCTATGATTATTTTGGCAATATTCATCTTTATTCCGATAATAATACTTTCTAAATGTTGATTAAGTTATGATGTGTTTTGGCGAAAATTTGATGTTTTACTACCTTGGATGCAAAATGAACAGCTAGAGTTATTAGTCCAATAGATGTAGACGTTACAGCTATGTTATAGTTTATGTTGGATCAAGCCCCTTACGTCTAATAGTTATTGCTCTCAAAAAACGCGTTTAAAGCATTCTTGAAAAAATTTAAAAATGTCTGTTGACCTTGCCCTTTGAGGGCTTTATTCAAGCCTATCTTCTGAAATTACTTTCAATTGACATGGTCTTATCATTAACAAAACTTAAAACAATGTTACTTATCAATTAAAACATAAATTGATAAATATCACCGTCTTATTGTCGCTCATCGGCCATACGTGGGTTAAGTAAAGCGTTTTACAGATATTCAATTTTTTGAAGCGCGAAAAATATATAGATTTGAACACACTGCACCCGGATGCCAATAGGGCGCAATTATTATCGTTAGAAAAAATATTACCGATTAGAAAACTTCTGGACTCATTAAACGCTTGCATTTGAATAGCCAACAGATTCAGCGCACTGTATATGGCGGACCATTGTACTATCAGCATGTACAAGAATTTAATTTAAATGAGAGGATTCTAATCATGAACTTTTCGGTTGTGAACAGTTCAATAATATTTCTGTTTAAAGGTAATTTATTTTTAGTTTTCGTTTCATAAGATAGAGTCTAATATTGAAATGTAAATACCACCTGTTTAATGTTTAAATTCATTAGATCTAAATCGATTGTCTATAGTCAATCTATTTTTGCTACACGATTGCAAAGATCTAGTTAAAGACCCTAACGGTAACAGTGGAAAATGAAAAAATGTTAAAATATACAAGATTAGGATGAATTGATAAATGAAATAGGCTTACGATATATCTCTATAATAGGACTAAGTGCTATCAGGCAATTTTATAACAGTACACAATATTATTTCTTGATATTATGTTTCTCACAAAATACAACTCAGATTACTGCTCTATGGATTCAGGCTTATGAGTTAAAAAGGTTTAGGTTTATTAAACAATTGATTTTGATGGCTCCTGCTAAGTCATTAGACATAGACCAAGTGGTTTATAAAAGACCAGAATACTAAAAACCACACGCTGACCGTCCGTGACACGGCATACATCACGGAAAAATACAGAATTTACATGTCACGGGTTATGCCACGGGTCAGGGCCAAAAAACCCTTCCTTTGTCAGAAGGCCGAAACCATTAGGCTACTTCCCCCAACCACAAACTAAGCCTCTTTTTTCCCCAGTTTGGTCCAAAATCCCCAGATACTTTTGAAATTATCCCATAGAATTTAGAACAAAAATATAAAATGATGGGTGTTGAATAAAGGATTATTGACTGACCTTAATTTGATTTCCCAAGTGCTTCTTTCGTTTAACAAACCTTTGTAAAGTTTGTGTTCAAATTTGAGACGTTATGCCAAATCATGCATGATTTTTCCCAAGAAAAGCTGAGGCACCCCTTCCCACAAAAGGTGTTTAATTGGCCCTGGCTTGTTTGTCTATTCCTTGTTAAGATTAGTTTAATATAATATTAATATAAGTTACTAAAGATTTTATTTGTCTATTATTGAATTATCTATTTATAGTATTATCTTTAATCTACATTACTATCACGATTCCGCCAGATCACAACTTTATAATATTACAACATAACGTCACGTTGAGGACGTGAGAAGACGACGTCAGTTAAGAGGTAGAAACATAGAATTAAATGTCATTTGAGTACAAACCAAATTTTACTTCTTAAATATACAATCTGAGCGCCGATATCGGCGCTTCCTTTTAGACCAATAGAAAGGGGTGGCGAAACAGTGAGAATTTTTAAAGGAGACGGATCTAAAAGCACAGCGATTGGCGAGCTGAACGGACATCGTTGGATAAACCAAGGCACTGTGGGTCTTTCCACAGCAAAGAAATACCGCGGTTAAAGAAAAATATTTTATATACATACGAGATGGGGCATCTGAAAAGAATTTGTAAATTTATTACCATGAACCTGAATGCATAACGGTCCTTTTGTTTCAATACATCGGCAATGAACAAATCTCACAGACCGATGTCCCATGGAAATTCAAAAAACCAGGAACGCCCTTTTTTAAGATCAAAGCCAAGCAGTCTAGAAAAATGGCCTAAATGAAACAAAATCGGAGGATCCGAAATTTAGTTTATAAAAAAGAAATTCATGACAACGCACGAACAGCCAAGGACTTAAAAACAAATTCCAAAATCTGCGACATAAAGGAAACACAGAACTTAGAATATCTCGTGATGCCTTATACAATCTGCCATGCTTTAGCTATAGACACAAGCAATCCAGTTCATTCAGGTAATCAATACTTTCCCAAATTTAGTTGTTATATGCGGACATAAACTTATGTTCGAAGAACTGGAAAGAGTTCTTTACCTTGACAATGAAAGTCAGTGCCTCAGCTATGACACAACTTTTCAACTTGGGGGATTTCTACGTATCTACGTTGATATTTAGGCATATTCTTTTTAAGGAAATGCCAATGCATGCCAGCAATATTTATGCTGCATGAGCGCAAATTCCAAAACACCCACGAATTTATTGTTCAATTTTTTCAAAGAAAATATAAGATAAAAAAAAACGCTGTTTGCTTGTGTCACAGACGGTGAACAGGGGATCATGAATGCTATGTCTTGTGTTCCAACACTTGTTGATGTGAGATGTTGGAACCACATGTTAAATGATATTGGAAGATGGCTGACTGAACATGGATTTTCCAACTCAATATGTCAAATGACTTATCATTTGCAAAAACACTTCTAAGACTAACTTAGTAAGAGTATAATATATGCACTAGAAATATTAGTTTTGAAATGGGAAAAAGACACTTATCCCCCACACTTATCCCCCGTACACTTTATCCCTCAAATTTTGAAGACACTTCACCCCTTGAGTCTGAAATCATTTAGATGCTCCACCCTTGAACCCTATATTATTTCTAGAGTAAATATTTTAACAACAAATAAACCGTTTATTTCTTAATTTTCTTTATTCTTAGTATTTTTTTATGAAAAACAATGTACATGTATTTAACTCCAAGTAATTTTCAATATATTTTTAACATTTAAACATGTTTCATGAAAGACAATTAACATCACACTCACATATATCTTAAACACGAAACTTTGGATATGCATGAAAAACAATTTTTTACTCCAATTTAAGAAAAAACAAATGTATTGATAAACGTCATACAATAATAACATGCATTATGGTCGAATTGATTAGTGGCCAAAACTGGGTCATGTATACCATCATATAAATGATGTTTACTTTCAAAGGGGTTAATCCATGCGCGCGCATCCTTAAAGTTCTGATACCGCGAACACTTCATCGGCCGGTATTTCGAAGAAAAACAAGTGGTGTGAAGAAATCAGAAAAGGTATGAATTTAATTTGTTTTGCAAAGAAGATGTCCTAACTTCTAGTTTTTATATACAAAATGTCTTGAAGTAACTTTTTTCTGTTTTGTCAGTATTTCGCGTTGAATGCGATTTTGATTCTGGATAGTGCGTACACCCGGCGTTGAAATGTTACAGAAAATGAGCAAATATCGATTAAACTGGCCGTTTTAAACTGCTGGAAGTTATTCTGTTGTAGAATCCTTTTCAAAAATATATTTTCAACCTTCGTTCCAATTCATTTGCTCTAAAAAAGTATTTAAACGCACTATTTACAGAAAACAGAGATTATGATATTGCGTACACTCTAAAAAAATTCCAGATACTGCGTACACATTAGTATTCAATTGATAGAAAGTACATTTTATTTCATGCTTTCCAGTGTTTTATTGTAATATATCAAATGATTATATTCAGATAAACCACTAGATCTAGTGCAATTTATAAAATATAATTTTCACTGTAGCCGGACTATATCTGAATGCGGATGAAAAGAAAATTAAACTAAATGGAATAACTGGCTGAAATAAGTGCCGTCATACGTAAAGTTTGCTTCCTTAGGAAAAGAAAGTCGATGTCAACATACATCATGTTAAAAATTTAGCAAAATTAGAGAAATTTAACATAACTATATTTCAAAATTGATGATGTGACATCATGATGTGACATTATGACGTCACAAAGGAGAATGTGCGACATTACGCGGCAAAATCAGTAAAAAAAATACTTAAAATCACTTATAAAGCATGAAATAAAAAGAAAATTTATTTGTTTTACATATAAGATTAAAATATATTTCATTCGTGAACACCGTCTATTATATTGTCACTCGTGGCTACGCCACTCGTGAAAATATTGCATCTGGTGTTCACTCAGTGAAATTATATTTCAATCTTACATGCAAAACAAACAAAATTAATATCCTCTATTTATTCGAAGCAGTCTAAGGTTTATAAATGACAAAGCGGATTGCATGGGTGTCCCTTTTAAAGAATTCTTTAAAATCTACATCATAGACAATGTTTAGAATTAACATTTATTTATACAATTTGTTTAGGTTATTTATTTAAAACCTGGTGAATAATTGTCTATCTTGATAATGTTTTTATACTCTACATTTCAAAATAAATTACTTCTTACAGTCAAATAAATATCTTATTTCAGAAAATGAATGTGTGTCGATTTTGTGGTGAATTCTTTGCCAGTGAATCTTCTCTCAGACAGCATGAGGCACGACATCGGCAAAATGGTCCCTACAAATGTGATATATGTAGTCAAGTGGCTTTTTCGGAGTACCATTACAAAACACACATGCAGCGTCATTCCTCAGAACGCAAGTACGAATGTAAATGCGGCAAATCGTTCAAGACATCTTATGATTTAAAACGCTATGAACAAAGAGGCCTTCTCTAATAATAAAGATGTTAGTGATCACAAAGATAGGCACGAGAATGGAAAACGTCATAAATGTGGAAAGTGTGGCAAAGGAAACACTGATAAAAGTTCGTGGAACATGAACGCATTCCAAAGAAATAACTTGCTGCAAGCGATTTTAGTTCAAGTTCCAAATATATGCTTTCTTGTGCAATTTAATAAACCATGTTTTTGCCCATGAAGTGTTTATATCTGAGTGCTTTGCCACACTTTCCACATTTATGACGTTTTCTTTTCTCGTGCTTATCTTTGTGATCACTAACATCTTTATTATTAGAGAAGTCCAAGCCACATCATCACATTTGAATTCCTTTGTTTGGCTCTTTCTTTGTTCGTGGCGTTTTAAATCATGAGATGTCTTGAACGATTTGCGACATATACATTCGTACTTACGTTCAGAGGAATGCGCGGCATGTGTGTTTTGTAATGGTACTCCGAAAAAGCCACTTGACTACATATATCACATTTGTAGGGACCATCTTGCCGATGTCGTGCCTCATGTTGTCTGAGAGAAGTTTCACTGGCAAAGAATTCACCACAAAATCGACACACATTCATTTTCTGAAATAAAATATAAAATTGACTGTAAGAAGTAATTTATTTTGAAATATAGAGTATAAAAACATTATCAAGACAATTATTCACCAGGTTAAATTACATAAACATTTAACAAATTGCATAAATAAATGTTAATTCTAAACATTTTCTAGGATGTAGTTTTTAAATGATTGCCATGCAATCCGTTTTATCATTTTATAAACCTTAGCCTGCTTCGGATAAAATTTTTCTATCAATTGCATAGTTATGTGTACGCAGTATCTTGATTTTTTTAGAGTGTACGCAATATCATAATCTCTGTTTTCTGTAAATAGTGCGTTTAAATACTTTTTTAGTACAAATGAATTGGAACGAAGGTTGAAAATATATTTTTGAAAAGGATTCTACAACAGAATAACTTCCAGCTGTTTAAAACGGCCAGTTTAATCGATATTTGCTCATTTTCTGTAACATTTCAACGCCGGGTGTACGCACTATCCAGAATCAAAATCGCATTCAACGCGAAATACTGACAAAACAGAAAAGAGTTACTTCAAGACATTTTGTATATAAAATCTAGAAGTTAGGACATCTTCTTTGCAAAACAAATTAAATTCATACCTTTTCTGATTTCTTCACACCACTCGTTTTTCTTCGAAATACCGGCCGATGAGGTGTTCGCGGTATCAGAACTTTAAGGATGCGCGCGCATGGATTAACCCCCTTGACTTTGCTTGCTCTACTTTCTCAACACATGGATGATCATAAAAACAGCTTTATTTGGATTTAAGTTTTTAAAGGCTTTAAGTGTTTTCAATAAGAAATAGTACATGGCTTTACTAAAATAAAATTTAAACTGGATTTTCCCATTAACATCAGTGCTGTTTTAAGAAATTTAGCCTCTTCCTCTTCTCCAGAAGTATATATATTTCCCCTATTTCTCAATTTTGAGAATTTGACAGAATTTTGGAAAACTGCTGTCTATTTTTCATTGGGAACATTGCAGTATTCTGGTATTAGTTTTATAAGGGAATTTTTTTTTGCCCTGAACCTGGTTGAGAAAACACTGGTATCCATATTACAGCTTTATTTGTCTTTACAGGACAGAAAAACTGTTGATGAGTATTTCCAGTAAGCGGACTGCAGCTGAAGATGTTAATACAGATCAACATAGTAAAAAAGCAAAGACAGAGGGAACTGGGTAAATATTAAATTTGTTTTATTTATATAGATTTTATCCTCCCCCAAAAGAATGTTTGCCCAAATTAAAGCTTTGGTGTAAAAAATGTCTCATTCCTGTTTTTTTTTTGGGGGGGGGGGTAATGGCTGCTGTCATGGCATATGCAAATGAAATCTCTAAAAATCATTGAAAAAGAAGCATTCTAACTTTTCTCCTTTTGGTTACTGGGGGGGGGGGAAGTGGGAGGGGGGTGGCAGCTTTATATTTATACACTGTTAATAAATTTTCTTTGAGTTTTTATACACCTTTGAAAAATGTAATGAGAAATTTATGAATAATTGACCTGTCATATCACTCAATACTGAAATCAACATCAAATGCAATTGCTTGATACCAAATTAAAAGTTGGGTTACAGCAGGGCTCAAGCTAGGTTCAAAATTTAGGGAGAAGTCACTTCTCCCTCCAGCTGCTTTAGGGAGAAGTGGGGAGACTTTAGGGAGAAGTGAGGAGATTCATTTATCGATGTTTGTTGTATGTTATTGCAATTATGTTGACTCACTGTACATATCTTATTAAATGAATTGGATTTGTGTTACAACAGAATATTCAATTTTAATTTAAAAGTAGTTTGAAACAAGTAATAATAAGAATGAGTATCATGTAATGCAACCATTGCATTAAATGAAGATAAAAAAGCCATAGTTGATTCCTATCATGGATCATATCATGGGTGGATTAACAGTTATTCCCTTCTGATTTACTATTAAAAAGCTTGCGCCGGACATTATATTCATATTCACTTATGTTGTAAAGAAAATGAAAGTAGATATTAAACGAAAGAATCGATCTTTAATTTAACTACATTTGTAATAAATACAGTGTAATACGCCGTCAATTTTATCAAATTTAACTCGTCGACAAAAAAGTTTATCATAACTTTCATTTAAAAGTACCGTTACAGTTATATGTCGAGCGGTCCTCTTAATTCTGACAATCATTCGATAGTGAAAATTTAATTGACGTTTGATCCGTCCATCATAAATAATTGTTACTGTATGTTAGCGATTTAATGATTGGTTTAATAATGTCGCCTCGATTGAAACGTGAATTACGATTGGTTTCTCGCACGTATCGGTAATCTCGCCGTGGGCGGAGTCTAATTGTTCCTCGAGTGTCTGTTAATTAGACTTTTATGACATGTTGGTTGATTGAGATGCATGACAGTCCCTTTTTCTGGCGGCGAGGGTAAATAAAGCAAACACACACAACATGTTATTCACAGTTATTGTTGGTAATTTTCAATAATGGATCAATAAAATCGGGCGACTTCATCTTCGCTTTCATGTAGGATGTCGGCGAAGTCAGACGGAATTCGGCGACTATTTCGCCCGAATCGCCCAGTAGCTCGAGCCCTGTTACAGGAATAGGATTAGAACCTTTTCTACCTGTTGAATTTAGTTTGAGGGATCTAAGGCCATCTTGACCCTCTTGTTTCTAAATTTTTACAATTTCATCAAATATTGAAGTTTGTTTCTTTTGACTTCTATAGGAGCCACCTTGAAGTCATGCAGAGAATCCAGGTTCACACAGTAGAAACTGTTGAGGCATGCTTACACGAGGTAAAAAAACAATCTTTGTATAAAACATAATATTTGTCGAAAGCTCACCTGAGACCAGAATGTTCAGAATCCCTAAATGTCCAGGATCTAATGTGTCATCTATTGGAATTAACTATTTTTTAAGCCAATGCTGACTAAATCACTGTGAAGATTTTGATTAAACTTGACAAGAGTGATCTTAAGCAAATGGGTTAAACCGTCATCCTGAAAACATCACAAAAAATCATCAAAATCTGTTTTTTTTATTATTGTTAAACTTTTAACAGTTTGAAAGCTTTTTTAGCCCCCCCCACCCCACTTTCCAACGAGGAGGAGGTGCGGCATTTACATTTGTTCTTGTTTGTCTATCCTGCTGTCACACTGTGCTGCTGTTATGTTGTCCATTCAATGAATGACATAATTGTGAAGTAGTAAGTGAGGACACCCATCTCCTTTGGACAGATATTATATATAGTTTTTTAACACTCTTCTTTTTGCCAATAAACATGAGCTTGTCACTTTTTTTATGAAAATTTATTATGAATCTTCAGTATTACCAAATGAATTTTTTATAGAGATTTAGAGAGTATTTAATAGTGAAGATAATCATTAGAATGGTATTTACAAATTTATATTACAGGTTGCTGTGCCTCCAGAAGAAGAATTTGTTCCGTTAAAACCAGTAGATACTGAGCCAGCCAAGACATATCCTTTCATACTAGATCCGTTTCAGAAAGAAGCCCTGCTCTGTTTGGAAAATAACCAGTCCGTGCTGGTATCTGCTCACACTTCAGCTGGAAAAACTGTTGTGGCTGTGTAAGTTTGTTTGTTTTAGCTGAGAGATTAGTTTTTGTCATCACATGGTGTCAAAGGTCAAAGTCACATATATACTTGAAGGGAGTTTTAAATGAAAAAAGTACTGCCATGTCTCTTTGTTTTAGCTCTCCTGACTACAAAGTTATGAGTTACAAATGTACATACATTAGATATATATAGTGTTTTGTTTCATTTGCTGAAATATTTACTTTGAGTTCTTTTTGACAATGAATATTTTAGGGGATGTAGACATAATATTATGTACAAGCAAAATGATAAACTTTACATTGTGGTGGCATCGCATTTCACAAATGCAGTCTTGTTAATATTTATTTCTTTGTCTATGGCATAACTCAAAAAGTATTAGCCATATCAACTTGAAACAGATGGACAAATCTCATTGATGAGTAGTTCATTGTCTAAGAGCCATAAGTATTGTTTGCATAAGTTTGCAGTTATTGCCCTTGATATTGTTTCATAGTTGAATCATTTCAGGTATGCTATAGCTATGTCGTTACGTGACAAACAGCGTGTAATATACACAACACCAATTAAGGCACTGAGTAATCAGAAGTATAGGGAATTGTTTGAGGAGTTTCAGGATGTTGGTTTGATGACTGGAGACGTTACAATTAACCCCACAGCCAGTTGTCTTGTCATGACCACAGAGGTTTGTAATTTATTCTTCTATCATGGGAATGGTGGTGGTGGAAGTTTTCACACCGGATCACAGCAGTAAGCCACATTGAACTTACCAGAGCATAGGTCAGCCAATGCATCATTCCTGGGCAGGCTGTCAAGCAGTTTACCAGTATTAGTTGCCTCCACTTTCTCATGGGGTTGGTTAAGGCTGTTGACGTAAAAACCCATTGTTCCTCACTGCTGTTGGTTTGAATCATGCCTGGGAGTTTTGATACTTAATGTGAGGCTGGATAGCTGGCTTAAGGAATTTCAATGATTCTATTTAGGTTCCCACTCATGTCTGAAATAATGCATGGAAAGGCACCTGAAGTCTTCCTTTACCAGTAAAGCTGGAAAGTTGCCATATGACCATTACAGTGACAATTTAACTTAAAAGCTATAATTGGCTGACTATATGATAATCTGTAGAATATTTGTTTTAAGTTTGATAAAAAAATTATTTTTAATTGAGATGAAAATCAAATCTGAACAATGTCATTAAGCCTATAAGATATTTGACAAGTTGTGCATTACATTCCTTTTTAAGAAAGATACTGAAACTGCTAGTTTAGATATTATGTGAAATAAGTATTTGGTCAATTGCGGAGAAAAACAGTTAATACTGGTTAGTTATCCTGGAAAACCAGTTCATAATGACCAAAAATGTGTTGAAATTTGCATAAAAACTATAGAAACTGTGATTTATGTAATAGTTACTAAGTATAACTAACTGCTGAAGGAAAGTGGGCATTTATGCCATATTTGCATTTTTTTGTCAATAACAAAGCTCCTTCATTAATGATATATTACAGATTTTAAGGAGTATGTTGTACAGAGGTTCTGAAATAATGAGAGAAGTTGGATGGGTAATCTTTGATGAAATCCATTATATGAGAGATAAAGGTAAATATGATTGCTTAATTGGCAAAATGATAAGAAATTTACTTCATCCAATTAACATTGATGTATAATAAACTTTATACAGATATGTTGTATTATAGCAACTGAGGGTCATCTGTGGTCAAGCCATTAAGGTAGTTGACTTCAAAGCACTTGTCCTTCGCCCCTGTGTGTTTGAATCCAGACATGGACTTCTTTCATGTGAGGAAGCTATCCAGCTACCTTACAGAATGTCAGTGGGTTCTACCCAGGTGCCTGTTCTTGCCTGAAATAATACACTGCAGGGCACCTTAGGTCTTCCTCCACCAGTAAAGCTGGAAAGTAGCCATATGACCTTTACTGTGTTAGAATGACAAAAAATTAGTCCTTCGGGAAAGCTTGTTTTGTGAACTGACTGCTGAGATAAGTATAAAAACTATCGAAACAAATAAGTTTGCTTTCTGAATGGATCTATCTATTAACTGTTTATTTCCTCAACAGCTTTCTCACTTACACATGCTCCGTTCTTTCATGTGCTACTTACTTTGTTTTAGAGCATCAATCATTTCTAACGATATCTTTATTTCATTTAGAGAGAGGAGTGGTTTGGGAAGAAACAATTATTCTATTACCAGACAATGTACATTATGTATTCTTATCAGCTACCATACCAAATGCTAGACAGTTTGCTGAATGGATATGTCATCTTCATAAACAGGTACATATTGTATATACATGTACTAGGTAATGCAGTTTTTAGGCAGTGATAATTTCATTTATTCAACTCATGTGCCTGTTTGTTCCTGAAATAATGTATGCTTTTCTCTCGTCGATTTGTGACTCTTATTTGGAAAAATTGCACTTGCACAACAAATATCAGACATATATACAGTTCAATTAGTGCATTTGTTAAATAAATTCTTTATCTAAATGTTCAAAAGCTTTAAAATACTTCTAAAAACAACCGCTCAAAGATTAGAGCATCTGAACATGTCAACCATGAATGTCTTGCTCAGCTGGACGCTTACCCATCGACTCGTGAAATCCCATTCACCCTGTGACGTCATAAAAATATAGGTGCTCTCACTATTAAATGTTTGCATGGTTATTTTCAGTATGATCTGATCAATATATGTTTCAAAGTCTTAAGTTAATTCTAACAGCATAATGAATATTTTTTTGGCTTAATTGTAAGTGTGTTTGATAAATTATAACATCAATATTAAATATTTTAAAGTAATTAGGTCATAAGCTGATTGTAGGGTAAGCACATTTACACTGGTTCAATTACGCATTTTGATTGGATAGAATTGTCAAATCAAGTGTCTAATAAAACTTGTGTAGTTTTTTCGGATGGTGTATGTCCTTGCAGAAGTATTTAAACCAGACATTTATTTAGGTCATGAATCGATGGGAAGGCACATATCGATGAGAATAAGGCATACATAGGGGCAAGTAAGGTCTTCCTTAACCATTAAAGCTGGAAAGTCGCACCATGATCTAGGGCTGTCATTGATTATCGTGATATTGATATATCATCGATATTCATCATCCGATAAAATATCGATACACATTTTCAAATATCGATACAAGCTAAAATTTATTTATTTCTCTTTGTGAATATACCTGTCTATTTTGCCTAATAAGAGAAGTCACTTTTTTCCAGTTTTCTTTGCTAACTTAAACTTTAACTCTGTTTTCAAATGTCAGTGACAAAAATAACAGAAAAAGCAAACTTTCTGTTAGTTTTTAGTATTTGTAATGTTTAAAACAAGCATGCATAACACCATGATCCTAATGTAAAACACATATTTAAATGTTTTTCATTATATGTACTGTTAAATTCGATTTATCAATATATTGTCAACATTTGTCTCTCGATATATCGATAAAAAAATTGTCCATCCATGACAGCCATACCATGATCTTTAAAGTGTCAGTTTGACTTAAACCCCAACAAATCTGATTAACAAACACTTGAGAACAGTAACTTGAGTAATATGATCCAAACAAGTTCCTTATAATCATGTTTCACTGTATTATGATACTATGATGTTTGAATTGTTTTCAGCCATGTCATGTTGTGTACACAGACTACAGACCAACTCCACTACAACATTATATATTTCCAGCAGGAGGAGATGGTATACACCTTGTTGTAGATGAAAATGTAAGTTATTTTAGCTCACAAGAGCACAAAATGGTACACCGTTCAGTAATAGTTCTAGCTTTCCTCACTGTTTGAAATGTGAATTTTATTGTTCTATAAATTGCTTATTATTTAAGAGTAATAATATCTGTCATATGTTACAGTTCAGATCGTAATATTGGGAACCTGCCAATGGGCACTTGGCAAGCATCGTTAACACTCAATGGGCAGGTTCCGGATGGACAGATATTCAGATCTGAACTGCAAACATGTCAAATATTTTTTCTTGCATATTCTACCATATTCCATCATAATTTAAATTCTTTACCTCAATAAAAACAATTTCCCATTTTGTCCAAAACTATGTTCTTACTATTTTTGGAAACACCAGTCTGATATGCAAGAATGATTTTATCTACTATTCATTTCCTCAAGAATGATTTGTAAAAAATATAGATAACTAGGAATTTGTTTTTTTTTAGACATTTTTATACCCATGACAAAGTTTTAGGGGAAAGATGGGAAACACCTAGCGACATGAAATGACATCAGAGTAATATTTTGTTTGTAGGGTGAATTTAAAGAAGAGAATTTCAACACTGCCATGTCTGTCTTGAAGGAAGCAGGAGATGCTGCTAAAGGAGACATCAAAGGAAGAAAAGGAGGATTTAAAAGTAAGAATTTGATTTATTAACCCTTTAATAGGGACAACTTTTTTCTGCTTTTCAGCTTATCTGGGCACAAAGTGTTAAGAGGTGAGCTGTCATGATAGCAACATGTCTGTCATAAATAGGTTTTCGTTCGTTGGATGTCTATTGTTTTTATCAACAATTTCATTAAACAATATCTCCTAAACCACATGGTGGATATTGAGCAAACTTGACATGAATGATCTATAGGTGACCCTGTATAGAATTTGTTTGAATACTTCCAGTCTGATGCATAAGTAGGTCACAAGAGCTAAAATAAGTCTCAACAAATATCCTCCTCGGAAAATACACTGTCAACAGCTTAGATATTTGGCATGTAATATCACCTTGTTGTCCTCTACAAAAGTTATGTAAGTCAAACCCCGAGGTCAAAATAAGCCTTTCCTTTTAAGGATCACTGGCTTTACAAAGATTGTCTAAGGAATCTACTTTTAGAAGACTTCAATGTTCAGAGGTTAGAAATTTTTCATGTAGTATGCAGTGAACATGTACATAAGTTACTTAAATCATGCCCTTGTGGCCCAGAATGCCTTCGCCCTGGGGTCACTGAGTTGAAATAGACATATAAAGTTAAATTATCTTAAAAATGTTCTTCTTAAATAGTACAGTTTTATGAGCTATAGCATCACCTTTTGGTTTGCTACAAGTTATATAAATCATGCCCCTGGGGTCAAAATTGACCATGTGTATTGATCACTAGATTTATAAAGACTTCTTTGAATTGCTGTATGATTAAGGAAGTACTCATGTATTTGATAGTAAATCACTACACTTCTGTATTATATATTTAAATTGCTATTTAGAGAGTACTCTCTATATTTGATTGTAAATTGCTATATATTATAAATGTTATCTATTTATTTCAGACCAAGAAACAAATTGTTACAAGATTGTTAAGATGATATTAGAGAGACAATTTGCTCCTGTGATAGTGTTTAGTTTTAGTAAGAAAGATTGTGAGGCCTACGCACTGCAGATGACAAAATTAGATTTCAACACAGGTATTTGATTGGATTGAAATAAAATAGAATGGTTATATTATAATAAGTTGCTTGTCCATCATTTAAACTTGCCTTGCTATAAGTAGAATAACTAACAAATAACAGTAAACTATCTTTGATGCTATTCTATTTTATTCTGTCTCTTTTAAAGGGACTCCAGTGAGGTTTTTCAGCTCACCTGTCACAAAGTGACAGGGTGAGCTTTTGTGATTGCTTTTCGTCCGGCGTCCGTCCGTCCAGCGTCCGTCCGTCCGTAAACTTTTACTTTAAATGCAGGGCGTCAAGTTTCCTATAAATTCCTATATATTCCTATATTTTGGAGTAATTCCTATAAATTCCTATATTTTCATGAAAATTCCTATATTTCTGTGAAATTCCTATAAATTCCTATATTTAAGGGTAAGCAAGAAATATTGGATTATGGAGCAAAACCAGTACTGTATATTACAAGAAGTTTGTGTCATCTGTTTGTATATATGTGCAACATTTACTTCAAAATCCATGTTTCTTTCAAGTGTAGCAACCCTGCCCAGCCCAGCTAGTCCAGTTTTACCTTTTGGATTTGTTAAAGGGTAGTCAAACATTCTTGCAGGTGAAGCTGTCCTTTATTTTAACAAGTATTCTGTTTCAAGTTGAGATATTCTATGCTCAAATTTGATATTAGAAAATATTTTTAATTGATTCACAGTCTCTTTATAAATATAAAATAAACATGTTTTGACTTCACATAAAGTAGATCTATATATGCGATGTTTAAAATTCTTCACAATATAGTTTTTTTTGAAAGATAAGGTCAACTTGACCTGTTAAATAGATAACAGCCTCCTGTACATGGTTCATTCATTTTTTTATTCATGTTAAAATATCATGGATTTCAATAATTTTCTGTGATTAAAATATTTTACTCAAGGATGAGCAAAGTATATTATTAACAATGGTAAACATGCCTATTGATAATTAATTATTTAATTAATTAACATTGAAAAAAGTTGGTCATGGTGTGTTAAAGGTAGTTCAGATCATATTGTTAGGTGTACTCTTTGTAAGACAGAAATCAAATGTGACAATAGTATACTGTGTAATTAATCAAATACTTCACCATGCGAAATGGTCACAACACAAGAAATTAAAGCCTAGTGCATCTTCAAACACAGCAGAGAGTGAAAGTTCAGGTCAGGAAGCTCCGGTACTGCTGTTGGTTTACCAAAACTAACTTATGCTTTATATAATGAAGATGTATAACATGTCAAAGTCATTAGGGGAATAAAGTGTGCCACATTCATCTCATTCCAAGAAGCAGAAGCGTGATTAATTTAGCAGCATTTGACCTTTTTTTGTTGCAACACAAACATCTTAATCAAACAGGTTGTCAAATGTATGTTACAGTGGGCCAATGTAGTTAGTATTCCTGGTTAAAAGATTATAAATTAACAGTTACTATGATTAAAATAAGTAGTTTGGCATATGAATGGACACAGATATAGAACAGTGCCTACTTGCTTAATTTACTTATTTATGCTAGTTTTCCAAGTATGTCATTTTATTAATTGTCATAATTTTATTGAAGTATTGAAATTGTTACACCTTTTGTAACTTGTAAATAAAAGGAGAGTGTAGTGGGTGGAGGAGGTTTTTAAGTTCAAAAGCTCTTTGTTTTTCTTATCCTATATATTCCTATATTTCTGGGAAAATGGTCCTATATTTCAGCGGAAAGTCCTATATTTTTTGGACAAATATTCACTTGACGCCCTGTAAATGACATCTCCTCATAAACCACTAAGCCAATTTCATCCAAACTTCACAGGAATGTTCCTTTGGTGGTCACCTTTAAAAATTGTTCAAAGAATTTAATTCCATGCAGAACTCTGGTTGCCATGGCAACCGAAAGAAAAAACTTTAAATAACTTCTTTTAAAAAACCATAAGAGCTAGAGCTTAGATATTTGGCATGAAACATCTTCTAGTGAGTGTCTACGAAGTTTGTTCAAATAAAAGCCCTGGGGTCAAAATTGGCCCCGCCCCAGGGGGTCATTGATTTTTCCCTATAGGCATATAGTAAAAAATTAAAAAATCTTCTTTAAAAGAACCCAAAGAGCTAGAGCTAAGATATTTAGCATGAAACATGTTCAAATGGGTGTCTACGAAGTTTGTTCAAATAAAAGCCCTGGGGCCAAAATTGGACCCGCCCCAGGGGGTCATTGATTTTCCCTATATGCATATAGTAAAAACTTAAAAAATCTTCTTTTAAAGAACTCAAAGAGCTATGGCTAAGATATTGAGCATCAAACATGTTCTAATAGGTGTCTACCAAGTTTGTTCCAATAAAAGCCCTGGGGTCAAAATTAGCCCCGCGCCAGGGGTAATTGATTTTCCCTATGTGCATATAGTAAAAACTTAAAAAATCTTCTTTTAAAGAACCAAATTAGTTAGAGCTAAGATATTTAGCATGAAACATGTTCTAATAAGTGTCTACCAAGTTTGTTCAAATAAAAGCCCTGGGGTCAAAATTGGCCCGGGGGGGTCATTGATTTTCCCTATATACATATAGTAAAAACTTAAAAAATCTTCTTTTAAAGAACTCAAAGAGCTATGGCTAAGATATTTAGGATCAAACATGTTCTAATAGGTGTCTACCAAGTTTGTTCAAATAAAAGCTCTGGGGTCAAAATTGGCACCGCCCCGGGGGTCATTGATTTTCCTTATATGTGTATAGCAAAAACTTAAAAAATCTTCTTTGAAAAAACCCAAATAGCTAGAGTTAAAATATTAAGCATGAAACATCTTTTAGTGAGTGACTACAAAGCTTGTTCAAATAAAAGACCAGGGGTCAAAATTGGCCCCGCCCCGGGGGTCATTGATTTTCTTTATATGTGTATAGCAAAAACTTAAAATCTTCTTTGGAAAAACCCAAATAGCTAGAGTTTAGATATTAAGCATGAAACATCTTCTAGTAAGTGTCTACAAAGTTTGTTCAAATAAAAGCCCTGGGGTCAAAACTGGCCCGGCCCCAGGGGTGTCATTGTTTTTAACTATATGTGTATAGTAAAAACTTTAAAAAAATCTTCTTTTAAAAAGCCCAATGAGTAAGAGCTTAGATGTTTAGCATGAAACATCTTCTTATGGGTGTCTACCAAGTTTGTGCAAATAAAAGCCCTTGGGTTAAAATGGCCCTGCAACGTTTGGATGGGGGGGGGGGGTGTTGGGGGGCCTATATACAGGTGAGCGACCTCAGGGCCATCATGGCCCTCTTGTTTCCATTTTGGGACTGGAAATAATTCTTCAAGATTATTGTTCCCGGTCAAAATCTAAACCAATAACGATTATTTATGATTAATGTATCACATACCTGTGCCAAAAAATGGTATTGCACGGCTATTCATATATTTATGACAAACATAGTGTAAAGACATGCTAAATGTAAGCATTATACTATAGGAACATCAATGAAAAATTGTTCTTTTTGACTTTAAACATTCTTTATTTTGAGAATGTGATAAATAGAATATTAAATTTGTATTAGTTCATTACTGAATTTATTTAACAAGTTGAATAAAACAATATTTTGCTTGCCAGAGGCTCGCGTAATATAATTGTATTCAACTTGTTCAATAAATTTAGTATTGAACCTACACTCAGTCAATATCCTCTATTTATAGATGAGGAAAAGGAACTTGTACAGGAAGTGTTTAACAATGCTATTGATGCTCTCTCTGATGAAGACAAGAAACTACCTCAGGTAAGTCAAGGTCACATGTTAAAGCATAGACATGAAGTATGAACGTATCATTTAACCGTCCCTTGGTTTTTAAAAATTTGATACATTTTAAATAGGAACTTAAACATCTGTTTTAAATAGGAACTTAAACATCTGTCTGTCTGTTTTAAGCTTAAGTTTCATCATCTTGGTAGTAGCATTGCAAGTAACTTATTAGTTACGTATATTTCTTATTAATATTGCTTGACTTTTATGAAATATGCATACCATAAATATGTAAATATGCCACCGTGAAAGGTAAATGAAGTGTGGGCATAAGTGTCCTGTGGACATATTTCTAGTATTCTAACAATATTTTCTCTTCTACCACCTGACCAATTTTAATTAGACTTTGAAGGGATGGTCCTTTTATAAAACACTGCTAAGGTTTTCAAATGATTCCATGAAGATCACTGGTTGCTTTGGTAACAAAAAAGCAAATCTTTAAAAAATCTTCTAGTCCAACCACAGCTATGGTACTTACATTATAGTATTTCTTCGTTGTCCTGTGCAAAATTTATACAAATTAAAGCCCATGATTGACTAATGATTAAGTTTAAAGAAAGAATGTTATTTTGTATTTCAGGTTGAGCATGTTCTACCTTTACTAAAGAAAGGCATTGGTATACATCATGGTGGGCTTCTACCATTACTCAAAGAAACCATAGAAATTCTCTTCTCAGAGGGTTTAATCAAGGTATATAAAGTTCCAGTATTTTCTGTTGTAAAGTTAAGTTACTTTATCATTGCTTACAAATGAAATATGTGCAACAGAATATGCTTGAAAAATGGGAAACATTCTTAAAGAGCTGAAAAAGTGCTTGAATTTTACCATTAGATGTCTGTAAGCACCCTGGAAAGTCATTTCTTTGACTTTTTGTTTTCTGATAGTAATAATAATAATGATTGTAACAGTAATAATGATGGTAATAATAGTGATAGTAATAATGATAATAATAATGCTATAATGGTTGATTTCAGGCCTTATTTGCCACAGAAACATTTGCGATGGGTTTAAACATGCCTGCTAGAACTGTTCTATTCACAAGTGCGCGGAAATTTGATGGAAAGGATTTTAGATGGGTATGTATACCTTTGTTGCAGTCTTCATGCATTTGAAAAAATAATGGTGTTTCTAGGATCTTCAAAAATTAGACCTTTAGTCTGTTTGTACAGATAATGACTGGATAGATTTTGATAAAATTTAATAAGAATGGTCCTCTACAGAAATACATTAATTTTGTTATTTGTAGCAGTCTGTTGAGCATGATAACTTTCAGAGTTGAAAATGGAAATAAGATTTGAATGATATTTCATGAAACAAAAAATCATTCTTGTCTGGTGAAACTCAATGATAATGCTCTTTGGGAAGTACAAAAATAACCTAAATCTTGTGGTCCTAAACAAAAGCTATATGAATGTTGTCCTTAGATGAAAGTTGGCCTTACCCTGTGGTCACTTATTTACATTGACTCATTTAGAAACTTGAGTGAAAATAAGGTGCCCAGATCTTAGATTTTTGTGTAAGATGATGTGCTTTTTTCTGTCATGTACATAAGGACCAGTCATGCACACTAGGACCAGGCATGTGTATTACAAGATTATCTGACTTAATGAATGATGGATGGATATGCTATTAACCTGGAGAAAGTCAATGGCAAAAACTTACAAAGCGTCTTTTGCTAAATTTTTAAAATTTTGAGTAATCAACAATATTTGATACAATCATTTAAATTACAAATAGTCATTAATATAGGTTAAGTAAAACTCATGTTTCAGGTGACATCAGGGGAGTATATACAGATGAGTGGGCGTGCTGGTAGGCGTGGCTTAGATGATCGTGGTATTGTTATATTAATGATAGATGAGAAGATGCCCCCTGCAGCTGGTAAACTTGTTTTAAAGGTACTGATCTTAGATATTCAGTGTTTTGTTATGACCATTTTGTGGCTGAATGATTTTGTTCATGTTTAATTTCATAGGATCATTTTCTGAAGACTGAATCAAAGAAAAACACCATAAAACACTCTAAAGGTCATCATTTTGATTTGATCTTCTTCAAACTTTGTCAATAACAGGATGTTCATATTAATGTTAACTCAGGTGGATCAAAAACTAGGTCTCTAGGCTAAAGTAAATCCTTGTTAACACTCTAGACTGTATGTTCCTGGTGTGGAGTGATGATTCTGAGTACCAACTGCATGAGTGTTGTCAGTTTATATTATTTAGAAATATACTGAAACAAAAAAATAAAGCAGTAGGGCTTGGATTAACTTCTTCAAAAATTTCATTCTTTCAATATTGACAAAACCTTTTATCATTTTTAAGGAAATTTTCAAAGTATATAATAATGTGATTAGAAGATATTTATGTGCATTCGTTTTCACTAGCAGATAATATCATTAGTAATAAAACATGTTGCAGACAAATTTCATAAATGAACTTCTTCCCTTAATTAAAAATAAATTTTTGTTTTCACACAAAAATTTGCTTTTATGTGTATGTATTGCCATGCTTGTGTGTTAAAAAATTATTTTTGTTTTCTCGGTACAATTTTTTTTTCTATATAGCCTTGTTTGTGTGATTATTTTGATAAATAAGAAGATATCTTCTAATATTCTTAATGATTACTTCTTATACATATTTCAGGGTGCAGCAGATCCTCTCAATAGTGCGTTTCATTTAACATACAACATGGTGCTAAACTTGCTGCGTGTTGAAGAAATCAACCCGGAGTATATGTTGGAAAGGTCATTCTATCAGTTCCAGAATTATGCTGCTATACCTGATCTCATTGAAAGTAAGTTACGTAATGGCCGGAAGATTGTGATAACTAAATATAGAAAAAATGAATAAATAAAGTACAAATATTTATGTCTCTTTCTTTCAGGATTATGTCAGTTTCCTTGAAATTATACAGGCATGAGTAATTCCTAGTTATGTGTCAAATTAAAAAATCTGATCCTTTAAGTCAATTTCCACATTTATATAGAATGTAGGTAGGGAATCTGTGAATATGTTTGCTTGCTAAGGGGTGGATTGTATGATCCTTTGGTGAGGCAAACTTTGTCCATGACATTTGATGTTTAATGTTCATTTGTCTCTTACAACTGATTAAGAAATCATGTATGATTAATAGCTGGTCTTTTGTGTAAAAATAGATGATTTTTGGTTAGTTACTGAGTAAAGCCAGTTTTGTGGACCCATCATCAAGATATGACACAGAAATGTGTAAAAATTGGCTTATTAACCAAATAAATAGAAAAAACAAAAACAAAACAAAAACAGGCCAACAGGCAACTTTATACTAGTAGGGTTCTGCTGCTTTGTCAGTGATAAGCTCTTGTTATGATTGTTTTGCAACAATGTAATCAGCTGTGTTTAGCATCAATCAATGTTACTGAAATAATTGTATTTTTATAATCCAGAATTAAAGAAAACAGAAGAGCAGTACAATAAATGTGAAGTGGCTAATGAAGATCAAGTGTCATCATATTATAAGTTAAGACAACAGCTAGATCATCTCAGTAAAGAGTTATTGACCTACATACAGAAACCCCAGTACATCTTACCATTCCTGCAGCCTGGTAGACTTGTGCATGTCAAAAATGGCACGGATGATTTCAGTTGGGGCATGATAGTAAACTTTCAAAAGAAGGCTAATCAAAGTAAGGTAAGTGTGTTTGTATAACTTTTTTCAATTTCAAAAGTGTGCCTGTCAACCGGAATACATTTCTTTCTACTAATTCTTTTCAGAAGTTGTTTAATTTATTATCTAGTACAAAATGTCATGACAAGGATTAGACCTCAGCAAGTGACTTGGCTTTTGGATTTTATAGTTACTGTAAGTTTTCTAATAAATGCCCCTCCCCTAATAACTTGGATTAGCAAATAACAGGTGTAAAAGTCGTTAAAACAGACAAAGCATTGCAAGGAGATCTGATGATTTTGGCCATCTCTCACATATGACAGGGAGTTGTTTTTAATTAGGCCATTTTTAATGGTAAATAAATATGTTGGGCGGTTTAATACAAAGCTAGGGGATATAATTTCAGCAAATTTTGATCATGAAATTACTAATCAGACATACTGTTTGAATGTTTACAGTCATCTGAAGAGGGGCCAGTTTATGTTGCAGAAGTATTAGTAAACATGACTAAAGAGTCTGCAAAGTCTCGTAACTCCGCAATGGTTAAACCAAGTCCTCCTGGTGTTCTTGGAGAAATGCAGGTAGGTTTATGTAGATTTTCAAAAGATTTAAGTTAAATGTAGTTGGCACAAGATAATAATATTCATTGAATTATCATGCTTTTCTGATAACATGGGAATAGGGATATTGAAATGGTGTTGTTTGTCTAGTGTCTGACTGTTTTGACTCCCAACCAGATTCATATGTTAGCCCAAGCTCTCGGGGGCTCATGGGATTTTCTAAATTTATACAATAAAAACTTAGAAAACTTCTCTGATACAGTAAAGGCTAGAACTAAAACATTTGGAATGAAACAATGTGAAGTGGGAAAGACACCTTATGTCTTCCTCCACCAGTAAAGCTGAAAAGTAGCCATGTGACCTACTATACTGTGTTGGTGCGATATAAAATCTAACAAAAAGAAAAGTTCTATATTTTATTATTACAAACATATAATAATTGTGTTTTGTTTGACATGCTGAAATATTACCTAGAGTTGTATTTGACATAGATCATTGTTAGACGATGTATACTTATGCAAAGCAAAATGGTAAACTACTTTTATTCCTATGCATTGTAATGTTGTTGCATTTCACTCATGCAGTCCTGTCTACATACAAATAACTTTTTTACCTGCTTTAATTCCCTTTCAGGTTATTCCAGTGCTGTTACATTTGATACAAGAAATCAGTGCTGTTAGACTATATCTACCAAAAGATCTGCGGCCATTTGATAACAGGCAGAGTGTCGGAAAATCTATACAGGTATGGAAATGAAATATGTCATCGGAAATTGATGTAAATATCCAGTATTATCCAGTAAAAGGTTAAAAATAAGACGGGTTTAGAAGACAATATATCAGAAAGTGAAAAAAAGTGATGTTTGTCCATAAAAACTATTGCAATGATTTTGTTTTATGATTTTGGCACTGTTTGTTTGTATTTGTTTTATAATTGAAATTTTTCTTAAATTTCTTACACATCAACTGTTAGCCTGCTTGTAGCAACAGATTGTACGCAAGCGACTAGAACAGACTAAGATAAGCCTGCACTTCTGTGACAGTGTGCTTTGTCCTCTTATAGCCCTTGTTTTCTTTTTAAACTGTCCATTATTAAATCAGTCAAGCATACTGATACTCTGACAGCTTTTATTTATTTTCCGCAGGAGGTACAGAAAAGATTCCCTGATGGTCTGCCCTTGTTAGACCCAGTAGAAGATATGGGCATCAAAGAAAAATCTATGAAAGATGTTGTAAAGGTAATAGTAAGATTTCCATATTGTTTGCTCACCTAAACAAAAAGTGTGAATTGGTGAGGTTTTTGGATTGATAAGATGTTTGTGATCCACAACTGGTTGCTAACACGCTGGAGGTCATGACTTTTACAGATCCTTAACTGAACTTTACCAAAAAATTACTTTAAAACGATATGTTGGGTTATTTTGGAAGAAACTTTGAATCACCTGATCAAATAAAAGGATATATAAACATTTTAGAGACTGTATTTTTAACCTACCCAAGCAAAAAAGTGTAAATGGTGGGGCCTTTGTGAGGAGTAAGTGGTTTCAAGTCAACAACTTTAACTAACCACTCTGCCACAGTTGCCCCTTTTGTTTACTTGCTGTCAATGATCCTCCTAAATCAGATGGTAGGTTTAAGTAAACTTGATGGGGATCAGTATCCTACTGACACTGTGTTATTAAAATATTTGTGATTGTAATATGTTAATTATGTTTTTAGATACCAAAGTAAAATAATTAACACCATCTTATTTGACCTAAATGTGTCTGTAAAGATCAGTAGTTGTTCTTTCAATATACCAGATTCGTTGACTATTCAAATCTGTTGACAGTTTTCCTTACTTAGTTTACACAGAATTTATTTTAGTTTGATTGTCTAGGAAGCTATATATTTATGGACACACTCTTGAATCCTTTCCTGGAACCAACCAGTACTGAGCAATGAGTCTAAATTTCTAGCTAAAGAAAACAACAGATTGTCCTTGATGGGGTTTTAACTTCAGCAACTAGTCATCCTTTGATTACAAGTTCTACACATTGACCACTATGCCATGCCACAATTCATTTTCCATGTCATTATTCAAGCATTTAGGGCACTGATGGAAACTGAAACAACCCATGTGACCAGTGCAGAGACCAAGATCAACCGTCATGTCTGTACCCATTGATCATGGTCTGCACTGTTCTTAAAGTTTCCCTAAAATGATAAATAGTTTTGTCCAGATTGAAGGATGTACAAGTACATTTAAGATATTTAACAATTAAATGGTTAATTACAGCAATGAATGTTTTTTCTTTCAGAAAATTGAAGCATTTGAACACAGATTATTCTCTCATCCTTTGAATAAAGATCCCAAACTGGAAGAATGGTATAACCAATATGAACAGAAAGTCAAGGTAGGTCATATATTAATGTCCTCTGACACTGTTGGTGATAAGATATTTATTGTTAAAAACCATTTCTAAATAAATAGCAAGTGAAAAAAAAAAAAAATTTGACTTTCAATCATCCAGAATTTGCCATTGATACATATGTATCTTTCCATAAGATTGTATAAAATATGAAATATTATTAAATTTTGTACAAGAAATCCATCTTGTCTGTGAAAACCATTCACCACAATGTTCTTTCTCCGATGTGTTTGCCTTTTGAAATACCAAGCAATCAGTGGTCGCTCTAGTCTTTCATATTATGAGGTACTAATTAAGCATGACCTCTTGAACTTTTCAGGTAGCCAATGAGATTAAAGCTATAAAAGTAGAGTTGAAAAAGAAGAAATCCTTGTTACAAATGGATGAGTTAAAGTGCAGGAAAAGAGTTCTTAGACGCCTTGGATACTGTACAGCTTCTGATGTGATAGAATTGAAGGGCAGGGTAGCTTGTGAAATAAGCAGGTCAGTTTTCATAAAACATTATTTGACAAATTTCAAACTGATATTGTATGGATGATGCACTGGTTTGAAGTTGTTTGAAATTTTCTATACCATGTAAACAAGATAATTACTTGTGGCAGCATTGCAAGTGGTTAACACTGTTCTAAAGAGTGAACTATAGTTTCTAATCGAATAAGCCTTTGTTAAAAGAAGTATTATTTTTTAAGTGGTGTTAGACCTGTTGATGTTTTCCGGTTTAGGAAAAAGCGTGGTTTAATAAATACAATAAACAAGGAAATTCAAGAAATTATGCATTCTTGATTATTTATCCCTCACATATATCGATCTTAACCTCCAAACACATTGTTCAAACTCTATCAGGGGCAAGTTGTTTCCTTGAGCAAGAAACTTTACACTCATTACTCAGTACTGGTTGGTTCCAGGAACAGGCTGGAAAGTGTGTCTATAAGCTTATACAATCAAACTAAAATAAATTTTGTATAATTAAATTTTTGTGTAGCAAAAGAACAAGTTTCTTGTTTTTTTTGCTTGACTTAAAAAGTAAAAACGAATCAAGTAGTATATTTGTATCATCTGAATGTGTGTCTATAAATCGTCTGAATGTTAGCAACAATGATGGCTTAATTCTTTCCTTGCTGAGTTTCTTAAATGAACTTGTCCAGCTTCTTTTTATGGAGCAGACCGTTGTCAATTTTGGGTATATCAAGATGAAACTTGAAGTCAGTATTGACATAATTAGAATACATGTGAACACACACAGGGAGAGTGAAAAATCTCACACACAAAAAAAAACAACATGCCACAGCCAGGGCTCAAACAACTGGTCTCTGGATTGCCGTTCCAGTATACTAACCACTACACCACAGCCGCTGTTGTGTTTTCATCGTGCTAATTGGCCTTATATATTAAAGTTATTTTTAACTTTATTGTGACACCATCACTTTTATTACAGTGGAGATGAGCTGATGATTACAGAGCTATTGTTTAATGGTGTGTTTAATGATATGACAGCACAGCAGGCCTGTGCTTTACTGAGCTGTTTTGTGTTCCAAGAAGGCTCCAATGATGTACCTAAACTTACAGAATCTCTGGCTGGACCACTCAGATTATTACAGGTTGGTTGGTGTTGATACTACATTTATTAGTCTTTCAAATAAGAAGTAAGATTGAGGTGGTTTTGTTGAACTTTAATTCAATGTTGTTAACAAAACAATTAATCTTATTGAAGGGAGAATATACACATAAAGTACGTGTAGAAAATGTCACACTAATGGGAAGAAAAGGCAGCATCTGTTATAAATGTTGGTTTTTAGAACTGAACACAGGGTTTTGGGAATACATTGTTCAGGCTCTTTTTATATGGCTGAAAATAAAATAGGCTTGTATCTATCATGTGATGTCCCTTGTCTTTTGTCCATTAGCAATGTTTAGTCAATTCTGTGTGTTAAACCTATATCTACTTGACAGACATGTTAACACTATGTATGAATTTCAAAATTTTATGTCCTCTCTGTGTGTCTTTTGAACTGATGAAAGGAAATTAAAACTTTTTGGCAGAAATGTGAAATTATGCATTTCTTTTCCCGATGGGAATACATATAGTCCCTGTGAACAAATTATTAAGAGTTCCAACTTGACATAAAACAAAAGTTCTTGTCCTGGACTTTGGACCAAGTCTGCTTGTTACTCATTTCAAAATAATAAGAAATGTTCGTACTTTAATGATAATGCTATTTTATGTACAGGACACAGCACGAAGGATAGCTAGAGTAAGTAAGGAGGCAAAACTTGAAATAGATGAGGAAGAATATGTGACTTCATTCAAACCAAACATGATGGATGTGGTTCATGCATGGTGTAGTGGTGCAAGCTTCTTTGAGATTTGTAAAATGACAGACATATTTGAAGGTAAGATGTATGAATTAACTTTTAAGCATACACTATTTTTTGCAATCTTCTTTATAGCAGCTACAGGGTTCATGCTTGCCCTGAATATTTTCACTGAATAGTTTGTAAGTTAAAAATGCTGTGCCTTACACTGACAGTACAGCTTTTGTAGTTTGAATGTGGATGATTTTGACACTCTGGAAATGTTGTGAATGTTTATCCAAATGATGGGGACTTTGTTTTTAGCTCACCTGTCACAAAGTGACAGGGTGAGCTTTTGTGATCGCGTTTTTTGCGTCCGCCGTCCGTCCATCCGTAAACTTTTACTTTAAATGACATCTCCTCATAAACCACTAAGTCAATTTCATCCAAACTTCACAGGAATGTTCCTTTGGTGGTCACCTTTAAAAATTGTTCAAAGAATTTAATTCCATGCAGAACTCTGGTTGCCATGGCAACCGAAAGAAAAAACTTTAAATATCTTCTTTTAAAAAATCCTAAGAGCTAGAGCTTAGATATTTGGCATGAAACATCCTCTAATGAGTGTCTACCAAGTTTGTTCAAATAAAAGCCCTGGGGTCAAAATTGGCCCCGCCCCAGGAGGTCTTTGATTTTCCCTATATGCATATAGTAAAAACTTAAAATATCTTCTTTTAAAGAACCCAAGGAGCTAGAGCTAAGATATTTAGCATGAAACATCTTCTAATGAGTGTCTACCAAGTTTGTTCAAATAAAAGCCCTGGGGTCAAAATTGGCCCCGCCCCAGGGGGTCATTGATTTTCCTTATATGTGTATAGCAAAAACTTAAAAATTCTTCTTTGAAAAAACCCAAATAGCTAGAGTTAAGATATTAAGCATGAAACATCTTCTAGTGAGTGTCTACCAAGTTTGTTCCAATAAAAGACCTTGGGTCAAAATTGGCCACGCCCCAGGGGGTCTTTGATTTTCCCTATATGCATATAGTGAAAATTTAAATAATCTTCTTTTAAAGAACCCAAAGAGCTAGAGCTAAGATATTTAGCATGAAACATAATTGGTGTCTACCAAGTTTGTTCAAATAAAAGCCCTGGGGTCAAAATTGGCCTGGCCCCGGGGGTCATTGATTTTCCTTATATGTATTTAGCAAAAACTTAAAAAATCTTCTTTGAAAAAACCCAAATAGCTGGAGTTTAGATATTAAGCATGAAACATCTTCTAGTGAGTGTCTACAAAGTTGTTCAAATAAAAGCCCTGGAGTCAAAATTGGCCCTGCCCCGGGTGTTATTGGTTTTCCTTATATTTGTATAGCAAAAACTTAAATATCTTCTTTGAAAAAACCCAAATAGCTGGAGTTTAGATATTATTAATTAGCATGAAACATCTTCTAGTAATTGTCTACAAAGTTTGTTCAAATAAAAGCCCTGGGGTCAAAATTGACCCGCCCCAGGGGTGTCATTGGTTTTATGTATATGTGTATAGTAAAACCTTAAAAAATCTTCTTTTAAAAAAACCCAATGAGCTAGAGCTTAGATGTTTAGCATGAAACATCTTCTTATGGGTGTCTACCAAGTTTGTTCAAATAAAAGCCCTTGGGTTTAAATTGGCCCTGCCAGGGGGTGGGGGTGGAAGAGGGGGGGAGCAGAAGGAGAGGGGTTAGATCGTTGTTTTTTATTATATGTGTGTAGTAAAAACTTAACATCGTGAAACATCTTCTAATGGGTGTCTTCCAAGTTTGTTTAAATAAAAGCCCTGGGGTTTAAACTGGCCCCACTCCGGGTGCCTTTATAGAGGTGAGCGACCTCAGGGCCATCATGGCCCTTTTGTTCCCTTTTCTAAGCAAATGGGATGAAATGGAGAGACAGGCTTATTATTTCAAGCTATATTTCAAGATTTATAATTTAGAAATTTGCTTTAGATGTATTTTCATGACATCTGCATGGATGATGAGATTTCAAAATAAATTGTTTCACATGACTAGCATAAATAAACCATGTGTTGTGTCAAAATAATAAGGTCCCTATATAAAAGGCTAGCTTAAAACCCATGTTGCAGTCTATGGGGGCCGAGGGGGAGCACACATGTTTATCTTCATCTCTTCATTAAGGTGAGTGATAACAGGGCTCTCAAGGCATTTCTTTTATCGTCACCTTTGTGCAGTAAC
Source organism: Ruditapes philippinarum (assembly GCF_026571515.1). Lineage (NCBI taxonomy): Eukaryota > Metazoa > Mollusca > Bivalvia > Venerida > Veneridae > Ruditapes > Ruditapes philippinarum. The sequence goes on from NW_026852876.1 coordinate 84,733, forward strand.
AAGTTAAGTCCTTCTAAATTTAATACAAGTTTAGCAGTACATATTGCACTAAAGTTACAATATGATATGGTATTGTTAAACTCGTGTCAATTTAGAATTGTATGACTCTTTCAGGCAGTATAATTAGATGTATGAGAAGATTGGAAGAAACATTAAGACAAATGGTTCAGTCAGCTAAGGCTATTGGAAATACAGAGTTAGAAAACAAGTTCAATGAAGGTTTGTATTTGATTACATTTCATTTTAAGCTTACCTGGGTCCCCCATTAAAATGTTGGCCGGCATAGGCCCTGCTTTTCATAGGACAAGGGAAAAAAGATGTCTATTTTCTTAAATTAGTACTTATTGACTTGTTTCTCAGATGCATTGCTTTGTTCTCTACAATCAGGGCCAAGCAGTTGCAAGATACTTTACAATCAATGCCTAGTACTGGTTGACACCAGGAATTGATTCGAGAATGTCACATAAGCTTCCAACACAATCAATTTTAAACTTAAGATGTAAACGTTTGATACCTTTCCATATGTGAGCAACAACATATGAGCAACAAAGCATTAAATCTTTAGATAAAAAAAAATCAAAGTAAATTGAAATAATGAAATTTCTTAATTATATACATGAGTAATATCAAATATTGTTTTGTACTTTTCAGGTATAAGGAGCATGAAAAGAGACATTGTGTTTGCAGCCAGTTTATATTTATAAAGCATAAAAAATAATTTGCGTTTTACAAATATATTCAAACACAATACATGATATGGATGGAGTACACAGATTGATAAGTTTATGCAGTGAAATAACTTCCATAATAAACAGGACTTCAAGTGTATGGAGATGGCCCTTTTGTAATACAAAAGTTTGGAATTGGAAGAAATGAGAAATAAGTGAGCATAAAAGCTTGACGCTGAAGGATATTCCAAGGATACTTTATCGCTCTGATCAGTTAAACGACATCCGTTTTATGTAGATTCAAGAAGTATTTTGAATCTTCAAAATTGGATAAACATCAAAAAGTAAATTGAGGATACTGACACTTATTAAAGTAAAGGAGTTACGTCATATAGAAAGCAAGAAGTATACATGTATAGTTTTGTCTCTCTTTGGTCATGTTATGCACACGGTTGCCAAAATAGCTGATTGCACCTTTACAAAAGTTATATAAGATCAAAATTGCCCTGCCATGGTGTGTACTTGTATTCATCAAACGTTAAAAAATCTTCTACGTAGAAACTACAATGCAGAGAGCGTAGATGTTTTACATGGAGCATAAAATATTTTTCAGCTAATGCCATCGAGTCAAAATTGGCTCCGCTCTAGTGGCCACTTACTTTAAGTTTACTTTTATAGGAAAACACACGAACATTGTGTGTGAAAATACAAAATGCCCCTGTGCTTCAGTGTTTAGCATGCATGTATTATTGCTTCATATAAAGATATTTTAAATCTTTATCATTTTGAAAGAAGAAGCCACCCCCCATATATAACTCATGTCATTTTGAATCAAAGAACAACAACCTGTTGTAGTAATTGATCTCCGTTAAGCAATCTAGGGCCATCATGGCCCTCTTGTTAATTTTTTTGTGTTTAACAATTTCTTCATTTTTAAAATGTTTATGTTTCAGTTCAGTTTGTATATATGTAATACATAGGAAAAATGAAAATATTTGAGGTTATCTTATCTTGAAAATAAAAGAATAATGTAAAATAGTCAGACATTACAGTTCTTCCTATTTCCTCAAGCCATTTCACTCCAAAATAGTTGTACCTGTTGTCAGCTACGAACTTAATATTCTATGATTTCAATACCCATTGAGCAAACATCACAAAGATTACAAATGCTTTCTTCAAAACAAGATACATGTATTTGTTTGTGGTCTAATTGTTAAAAATAAAGATATATTACTGTAGTACCCTGAGGAGCACATAAGGTATCATTTAAGTCTTGTGAAAGTTAAAATGTGCCGTGTCACGACAAAATCAACATAATGTGTTTGCGACCAGCATGGATCCAGACCAGCCTGCGTATCCCTGCGCAGTCTGATCAGGATCCATGCTGTTCCCTTACAGACCCTATAACAAGTAAAGAAACTGATAGCGAACAGCATGGATCCTGATCAGACTGCACAGATGCACAGGCTGGTCTGGATCCATGCTGGTCGCAAACCCATTATGTTGGTTTTGTTATGACGCAGCTCAAATGTGATTCTCTAAAAAACTTAGAAATTCTGTCCTTGGAAGTTAAAATTGGGAGGGGGGGGGGTCAGTTTATACAAACTTGTGTAAATGAACACATGAAACATAATTGAATTATTTTGTGCCCGGAGCTTTGATAATTTAGCAACAGACACAGTGCTTCAGGCATTCTATTTTTACCCAAGCTATCCCCCACAAACAATTAGTTCAAGGGACATTGATTTGAATTGCTGGCACATTGACGTATATTGAAATTCGGAATTATACAGCAAAAGGACACTTCGTATGAGAACGTAATTATTCACATAATAGGTTCAACACCTAGGATTGCGTGCAGCTGCAAATACTTTGAAAACAAACCTTAAAATGTGTACTCTAAAGACGTGGTCACAAGAGTTTTCTTAGAACACCTTGATTTAAGGTTGTAATATGAACTTTTAATTAATACATGTATTACTGAATCTATAGCTTAATATCTTGCATTTTTCTCGGTTGTAATTGAGATCTAAGGTACAATAATAGCTCATCGTACTTTCTTTCCGTCATTTGCATACTTTTGGCGATAGATTTAAAGCATTCTGATCAAGAATTTTCTATATAAGTCTCTACAAAAACAGCTGCTAGTGCTACTAGCGTGGTGAGGTAAACTATCCAAAGACTGTTCCATAATTTGATTTATAGAATGAAACAAATACAAAATTGCTGGTGAAATTAAGGGACTTGATTAATTCGACTTTGGGCGTGTATTAAAACAATCATTATCTTAAAGTGGTAATAAAGAGGAAAAAAAGATATAAAATCTTATACATGTGATTTGAACTGTTTAATAAAATGATTGTTGAAATATTATAATTGACGGTCAACAAAGTATTATAAGAAATACATGATAATAAGAGTTTTGTAATATAATTATATCACTTCACAATCGAATACAACATTTAATTAAAGCATATTTCAATTGTTTTATTCAATTTCTTTAATTCGCGTACTTGCACACTTAAAAGACAAAAATCGTTTTCATATAGAGCATCATTATTTGTATGTATTTGGATAAAATTTAACAACAAAGATTAATCGTAATATAGTTCGAGCGAAGGGGGGTATTCGAGCTATCCGAGTTCGAGCGAACGAAATATAACTAATTATTCTACTCATTTGAACAGTTGATTAAAGAAAATACAAAACAAATATGTGAAGCTTTAATTAAAACGTCCAAAATATAGAACTATCAAAACATTATATGGTCAATCACTAACTATATTTTATATGGTGTAAACAAACAACATGAAGATGAAAATGTGAACCGTTCGTTCACGTTATCGGCAATAGGGGCTTGTTTATGCAACCCATCAAAGTTACCTTTAAGTCGGCCTGACTCTTTGCTGTTTACATAGCGGCCAAAACCCTTTATTGTTTACATAACAACCTGGGTCTAGACTGTTTATATATCGGCTATTTGTAGTCGTCCTGGCTTAATACTATTAATATTTTGGAATTAGCTTTGGAGGTAATAAGTAAAATATCGATAATTTCAATTATGAAACAGGATAAGTCTGTTTCTTAATGTCAGCAAAGATTAAAATCAATTGACAAATTTGGTAAAGAAAATCATAGAGATGCATGTACATATATTGTCAGTCACTTAATTTTATGGCGAATATTGTTGCATTTCCCAGTTGATGTTCTCGCTCGCAGACTGCTTTATAAACTTGATCATGAACATCCCCCTGTTTGGCATTCCCCCTGATCCTCCATTACCTGAAAAATATACCAGTCAAAATTTGAGCCGCGACATGATGTGTTTGCGACCAGCATGGATCCAGACCAGCCTGCGCATCTGCGCAGTCTGATCAGGATCCATGCTGTTCGCTATCAGTTTCTCTACTTGTAATAGGGTTTGTAAACGAACAGGATGGATCCTGATCAGCCTGCGCGGATGCGCAGGCTGGTCTGTATCCATGCTGGTCCCAAACGCACGCTGTTGGTTGTGTCATGGCGCGACTCATTTACCAAAATGTCGATCCAGACAGCTAGACGGACATCAAACTTGCATAATCCAAAGTGGTTTTTGCTTGTAGAATCGATGGAACGACTATGTGTACTTTGACTCTAACTGTAATGTCGTTCAATAGAATAGACGCGGTCCGTTGCTATGCAAAATCGACCAAATTTAACGTACGATAAGGTCATTATGGAGTAGGAAAAAATAAGAATGCTTGAAGGAATTGAGTACAAAGGTGTAAGAAAAAGGATTACCAAGGGCAGATGACGAGAGGTTTGTATTGGAACTACCGCTAGGGAACACGATCGTACCAGGGTTGTAGAATCCGGTCCCAGAGTTGGACAGTCCACCGGGGTAGACTGAAATGTATAAAAATATACTTATTTTAAAGATAGCAACCTAATTTAACAATTTGGAAGTTTTCTTTGAAAGTGATGTCAATTTATGCGAAATAATGGTCATTTGTTACAAGTTTTATATCTGGGACCGGATTTATTACAATTAAAAGGGGACTAGATAAATCTTACGTGTTTGGATGGTATATGTAGCTTTGACTGCATTTTCCCAGCCACCATATGACAGGATACATTCCGCTCCCTTCCCATTCATTGAAGCGTCGAGTTCTAGTGAAAGGTAACTAGTAATGTCGCCGTATCCTTAAAATTTACAAAAAGGTATCATTAACATAGTTATGACTATAAAGGTCTACAAATTAACATGTTTAACAATAAAATCACACTGGTGTCATTCACGTCACTCATTTTATTTATTTATTTATTTAATTATTTATTTTTCTATTTATTTATTTATTTTTATTTATTTATTTATTTATTTATTTATTTATTTATTAATATTTATTAATATTTATTTAATTATTATACATTTTTTTAAATCATCGAAGTACCAGTTCTAGTGACTCTAAAAATAATTCTGCCACAATGATTTAGAATATTAAAAGGGACCCTCCCTTTACTTTGGTACCCAGTAAAGTTACCCTTTCTCAGTATTTTCTTTTTTTTTAAATCAAACAATGATATATTAAAATAAATATTTAAAAGAACAAACATCTAAATCGCCTTTAATGTACAGATATTGAATTGGCTTATTTTAGTGACCCCTGATGTTTTAATTAGCAAAAAATTAATATTCCCTAAATAAATAACTTGCAAAGGTTTACGCTTTTAATTTTTCGTTCGATTTACTTTGTATAGTTTGTATACCATTGAAGAATTTATACTTGTACTACATGAGCAGAGGTTTTCAACACATGTTAACTAATTCTTTTTCTTAAAGGCCCATTATGACTAAAAATGTTTTTAATTCTATTTCTCAAAAGCTTTATATTTTTGTTGTTATTTCATTCTTTCCAAAAATGACTCAATGGCTAATTACCTGGTCCATTTTCTTTATTTGCTGTACGTCCTTTTGGTAATTTTTACAGTTCATGAGTGCTTTAGCATTTTGTATGGAAGTCAAAATATCACTTCGTTTACATTATGCTCCTTTTAAGTCAAATCATTTCATATTTCTGAGGCATTTAAAGCTAGCAAAAGGTTCTGAACACCAACCTGTCCCTGTTAGAGTCGTGTTCTCTGTAACAGCATTACTGGTCATGTCAACACCGTTGATAAGCCAACGTATTGTCGGCGGCGGTAATCCATTGATAACTTTACACGTCAGGTTGTGTGTCTCACCATTGTTCGGCTGTCCTACCATTTCTATAGACACATTTTCTGGAAGATCTAGAAATGGATTATATTTATCGTTAATTGTTCTATTAGTTTACTTTGGGATTTTCAAAACCTTGCTTATTTGATGATGAAAATAATATAATAATAATAATGATAATAATAATAATGATATAATAATAATAATGATAATAATTCATTATAATAATGATAGTAAAAATAATGATAATTTTACTCTTAAGGTGTCACATTCAGATGAAGCATGTAAATATTTCATACATGTATAAGATACGGCCTAATATGGCTCTATCTTAAATGTGGTTCGATCAATATCTAAGATAAATTATGTATAGATTGAATATGTATTTATAAGTGCAGAGGGGCAGTTTCTTCAAGGTTCTGCATTGTTTGCGATGGTGGTTAAGGTGTAAGCGGTGTAGAAAGCGGATTTAAATATTCTATATTGATAAGTTGTATGAAAATTCCATCTATTCACTTCTAGTGAATGAATTTAAATTATACTGTAGAATTAGAAAAAAAACAACTTACCGACAACAATAAGAGTTGCATCATAGTCTACACCACCTGCTGTGCACCGGTATAAACCAGCGTCTTCCGGTTGCAGGTTATACACGGTGAGATTGTACGTCCACTGAATACCATATTTAGTCGGATCGGATAAGACGTTTTCGTTAAAAGTCAACGCATTGAAAGCGTCGCTCAAAGCTGGTTTCTGTTTTTAAAAAATGACACTAGATTAACACAAAGTATTTCAAAGGATGACCATTAATCGGAAAAAATTATTTTATGCAATACAAATGCAGATAGATTGTTCTTATTTTCAATGGTTGACATGCTCTATGTACATGCATTTAGAGAATGCTGCTAGGGCCATATCATGCTTGAAAATTAATCGATGGCAACTGTGTCAATCATTTATAATAATACCTATTTACAATTATGCTCTTGCAAACATTCGCGATCACAGCACAGTCCGGTCTACATTGAATAAAAGAAATAACACAATACACAGGCCAAACTGGTCAACTATTTCTTACTATGCATGTATTTGTAAAATGTTTTGCATGTTACCAGTGGGGTCTTTCAATCAAGCTATTGTCTCAAATGTGACGAGTTACACATGTAGTCCAGCTTATGTGAGCTATTGAACAGTCAAAACATGTATTATAGAACAGAATCATTTTCAATAATTTATATGAAGAAAAAACGTTTTTATGATCTGCAAGCCTTATTTACTTTTGTTTATAATACAATTAAAAATAATGCAAACAAACGTCGAATTTGGATATGTATATCTATCTAAACTTTTCGGGCCTTTCCGTCAATGTTCGGATCAAGCACCACGTACGGCATTATAGTATGGATGCGATATTGGCACTAACTTACAATACACAACAATTAGTTTATTTAAATATATCGTGTAAAGATCCATCTAATTTAAGTGAATTTATGGATATATATAAATTTAAACAGTACATTATTTATACATATACTAATTATTATGTTTGTAGAAATGTTTACCTATTGACGATATTTCGGATTTGTCTTTAAATTGATTCTGATTGTCAGACATATATTTCATTTATATTTTACGTTGCATGTCAAATAAAAACTGATATTTACAGCCAGTGTTTTCGTTAACATCTGAAGAACTACTTTCAATCTGTATTATTCCCGAAAAAATATGAATTACCGGTATGACAAATAATGGCTGTGTCTATTAAGCATTGTGAAAGTTTAAAGATACGTTTAGGGTTAAAAACTCTGTTCTAACTTAGGATACAATTCTCCTTATAGTTATAAGAAAATAACATATCAAATATATTTTCTTGTTAAACTAAACATGATGAGAAATACGGAGAAAAATAAAATTCGTATTTAACAATACGTTATTTAAAACAACATTAGTGTCGGTCTCAACTCTACTATTTTATGCCTAGATTGTAAAGTACTAAATTAAATGCTCAATCTCTAACATTCTTAAATTGACAATATGAACCTTTCTTGCAGAAATATGTTAAATGCTTTTCTGTTTCAATGAGACAGACACAGATTTCATAAATTCTGGACGAAACTTCGTATTTATAAGCAAATGAATTATAGAGGTAGCCTTTGACCAATGTGGACAATGGAAAGAACCCATAGCCGTTAGATTAACGATTAAATAGCGTAGGCAATTCATTAAGTCCTTATTTCTTATTTATCTTGTATTGATTAAGAACTAACTGTTCCGAATAAGGAATAACGTAAAACTGATTCTGTAATGACGCAAAATTTCTAAACTATGCTTACCACTGCTGAGTGTATTTTTTATAAAAACTTCTTGTTGATTTATTATCTTTCAATCTGGACAAAATAATTTATCATTTTAGGGAAAATTATACATTTATGTTCTGACTGAATAGCGAAAAGTCCCCAGACCATGATCAGACGACACATTTATTTGAATACAACTGCGACAAGTTTCAAAGAAGTGTTGTATAATGTTTGAACCAAATAGACTGTATATTGTATTGTATAAAAGTGAGTTTTCATTTACAAATGTCGTAAAACACATATTATTTAAATGTACATGTAATCAGTTATTTAACAAAAGTGGCAGATGTAAACAAATAAAAGCACTTACATATTTCCATTGTACGCTTTCCGACGAGGTCTTGTCGGTAACTATGCATGCCAGTGTTACATTTTTGCCTAATTCCCGCGCAGTGTCCGTCGGTCTTAATATAACGTTAACAGCATTGTTCCCTGTATAGATATTATAATTGTTTTAGTAAGAAATGAAATAATTTCCCGTCAAAAGTCATTTTATAACTTTTGTGTGATTTAAACAAATAAAACTCGTGTGTGTAATCAAAATATTTCAGTATATTTATTTCCATTCAGGAAGATCAGAAATATAGAAACTGTTGTTGGATTCGTGTTGTATTTTACTGTCTTATCGTTAATAATAATAATAATAATAATAATAATAATAATAATAATAATAATGATAATAATGATAATAATAATAATTATAATAATAATAGTAATATTTCAAATTCAATAAATTTATTCAGCATATGAACAAGTACATGTTCGTCGCGTTTAACATGATGGCGGCGGTTACAATATAAGCTGGAAATATAAAATAGATAAATACAGAATCCCTAAAGAAAGCCCGACACGGCAAAATTGAAAATGTTGAAGGCTCGGTTTGATCGAGCCTGTTCATGGACGGTACTGGAAAGTGCAAGTTACCGTCCACGCCCCCTAGCACCGGCTTAAGCAGAATTCAACATTAAAACATGAAATAGTAAAGTTTTGAATTTAGAAACATCCGCAGATGTGTTCATACGGCGGTTATCATGGAACCTTCAATGTGACACTTCCGTGCCATTCCATGAGAAGCGGCGTATGGTCCCCAAGTACTAAAAAGCGTGTGCCCTAAACGAGAAAACAATGGGCGGAACTAAATAAAATGGAATTTTGAAAGGGGATCAGAGGTTGTGAAGCCTGCGTATCACAGATAAGACGTCAAAAGACAAATTTTAAGAGCAGGCAACATATCCTAAGGGTGATTCAACATTATTCAAGTAGGAATATTGGAACCACCCAACTAGAAAATGCCAAAAAGTTGAAGCTTAAAATACCACAAGCACAACAATAATGTCGTGCTGAACGATCTTCAAGGATCGAAAATATAACATCATTGATTAAATGTACGGGGAGACTTTTTACAGCCGCCACACGGCACAAATAACACGGATGTGATCATAAAATAGATAAATACAGAATCCCTAAAGAAAGGCCAACACGGCAAAATTGAAAATGTTGCAGGCTCGGTTTGATTGAGCCTGTTCATGGACGGTACTGGAAAGTGCAAGTTACCGTCCACGCCCCCTAGCACCGGCTTAAGCAGAATTCAACATTAAAACATGAAATAGTAAAGTTTTGAATTTAGAAACATCCGCAGATGTGTTCATACGGCGGTTATCATGGAACCTTCAAACCATCGACCGCCATCTTACCGGTGCAACGTAAAATGATAATAATGATAATATACCATAATTATAATTATCATAAAATCTTTTTTTCTCTCAAGAAGGTAACAAGTCTGAAAGTTTGAATGAAAATTAAAATACATCTTATTTTCATATGGCCTTACAAAGAAAAAAATAGAAGAATAGTTATATTATTTATCACAATAATAACAATTAAAGTAAAAGAAAGCGAGAGGGGAAAAACTCTATGAAGCAACAGTTATTTCAAGGGTATTTGCTGAACAGTCAAAACTGTCTGGGTGATATTTGGAACCGTTGTTCAATTACTTGATTAACACACTTATCTTTTTTTTTTTCAAGAATATTTCATAAGCATATCCAAATGATACATTTCTTTTTTGTGTAATCAATATTTGAAATAATTAGAAAATATGCCAATTGTATATCAATCCACATTAAAGAATATGTCCCAAGAAAGATTGAGGAAAAAAAACATACCTTGTAAAATAATTAACGATGAAAACAAAAGTAACCACGGAGACATCATTCTTCCTTAACAAATTATAAATATCTTTAATATGATGGTCATCAATTAAAAGATCAGTCGCCGTGCATAAAATGTTGTCTGATCAACATACAATACAAATTTAGTTGTTATATCAAATAATTGACTTGGTCGTTTTTATAGTAAAAAAAGTCCGATATACACAGTTTTCTTAAGTATTCAAAATGAACTAAGGTATAACATATATTTCTATATAAATTTTTCATAAGCTGAATAATATTGTTCATATTTGTTTTTCAGTTTTATTACGCACAAAAACTCTTAAATTCGAAATATCCAAACGAAATATAGATATTTAGAAAATTAGGTTACTTTTTTCCTAAATATAGAAACCCAAGTCGAAATCTAAATATATTTAAATGATAAATCAAACGTATGATATTTATAATAATGAATATGTGTTTATTATTCAACGGAATTAAAGTCTCATGTAAATCGGCACAATTTGATCAAGCCAATTAATGGACCAAGGCTGGCTCATTAGAAGCGGAATAATATCATTTTATTTGCTATCTGGTATTAATTTAAACAAAGAGTTCGTGCACAGACAAACAAACAGACGGATGTGTTAGTAACTGTCCGTACCCGTTAGAATCTGTCACTATGGTTGCAGAAAGTTTATAACAACGGTCAGTTTTGAGGCTATATATTGGAATTGCATCCAATGCTCAACACATAAGGACTTCACGGAACAGATAGCAAATTCAAGAATTATGTTGTCAATTTTCGCGTTCGTAACTTTAGCATTTCAGGGTAAGTGATTTTTTTCATTTTCTTTCTCCTTATCTTTTTCATTTTATTTCTTTCTTTTTTATTTTTTTTTATTTTGCATTCATGGTTTAAATACTGACTCTGAAATTAATTTTTTAGGCTGCAGACTCATTACCTATTATTCTATTAGACGTTCAACATGGCTTTGCTGGTCACTTAAAATATTCTTAAATGGTTTTATTTTATCTAGAATGTTAACTTGATAGTCTACACAAAATAATATATATTATTTGATAAATTCCATTACATAGTTTACTAGGTTTATATTTTGCTAAGGTTTATATTATTCTATTGTCACAAATCCAATAAAAAAAAATTAAAAAAGCTAAGAAAAATGTTCTTTCAAGGTGTCTTTTTAGTATTATTTTCTTTTAAAAACAAAACAAAAAACATAGCAGTATCAAGATGAAATGGTATTCTTCCTCAATATAAACAGTGTTACACAAATGACAATAACTTTCATCATGGTGTAATCTGTTCGTTTATTTTTAAATATAATTTTACAATCATAAAATGATGAAAAAATTCATTTTTATATTCTCGATGAAAAAGGATTTTCTTTATGATAAATGTTTAAATTAAATCTAATTTTAATACTCATCAGCAAAGTCAGATTATATTATACGAATACACAGACAATATTGATTAATTAACTCCAGTACTTCAGTTGAATTTCAATGATTTTTGCAACAAATATAACTTGTACTTTCTTTAAATTGTTTAACCTATAGACAAAATTCTGATTTACTGAAATACTGAAAGTTTATTTAGTTATAGCATATATACATATACAAATAAATATAAACAAACAAATGCATGGTAATCACAAACATATACACGAAAATTACGCAGAGAGCTATCTTTTAATCACGACTAAGCAATTCTCATCTCTTTTTAAAATGAATTCAACTAGTTATTTATAAATGCTATGATGTATTAAGTGAATGTTTGTTTTACGTTTTAATAATTATGTTCAACAAATTCATACGCCTATAATAATTATGAATTTACTTCAGCATGAAATTCGTCTTCAATTTTTAGCTTGTCACAGAGTTCTCAAATATACATGCATTGTTTAAAAGGGTCAACTTTAACACAAACGCTATGGAATTTCATTTTTGGATATAGATGTTTTTTCGTGTAAGGCTAGCAATTAATATGAAATTTCTGCAAACAAAGTAATATGGTGTTAACTAGTGTAGGATGCGGATTTTAGAATCCGTTTTTGGCATGTTGTTTTTCGTGTAACGCTAGTAGTTTATATGAAAATACATGTATATATTCAGTATACACATGTACGTGTATGTAACAATGTAATCATGTCATTAAATTATATATTTCACTTTGTATATTAAACATGTACTATTTACAGCATGTCAAGGGGTTACAGTAACCCAGCAGCCGGCTAATTCTGCAGTAGAGATAGGACAAAATGTGACGATAGCCTGTATGGTCACAAATAAGGGAGTCAGCGAAAATGTTCAATGGAAAATGGTAAAATATTAAAACTATAAACTGATAGGGGCGGAATGTTCATTTTAATAGAAACGTCATTAATACTTGTTGTTCAGCTCGTTAGCAAAAACAATCGAAAATGTTCTAAACTTACACAGCATTTCATTTGTATTGATGCAAGGACAGTTATTTAAAAAAAGACGCATTTTGATTAACCGCCTTTCATAATTCTAAGATACAGTGCACTCCGGATATAACGAGATCGTCGGGACTTCGCAAGATTCATCGTTATAACCGGGTCTCGTTATAACCGGGACAGACCAAATTGAGAAATCTGACACCGTCGAACATCATTTATTTCTACTTTCGCTTTCGCGTACCTCCTTTTTGAAGAGTACATACATAATGGGAGATAACTTTTTGCACTCGGTAGTTTTTGTTTTATTAAACTATACATGTAAATAAATATATCTAGCTATCATAGAATTTTAACAAAACATATAAAAGCCCATACTACGTCGAACCGCGTGTGTTTTTATTCATATGTACATTTTATTTATTTTTTTCTTTTCAAAAGTCACGCAGTGTATTTCTCACGATCACCGAATAACAATGCAAGAAATTAGCCGCTTCCTTTGTGCTAATTACTTAATGAAATTGTTTTGTTATAAGATTTCGTCACCTAAAGGACAATTTAGCCCGGAGCGCTGACAAAACAAGACCGACACATTTGATCGCTAATTGCTCAATAATTTCTTCCGTAGTTGACCTTTGTTTTTGGTCACCATTGTTTATCTCGAGGTGTCAAACTGATGCAGACGAAGTGCCAATGACGTGACCACGTTAAAATTATGAAAATTACGCATGGGACGGCGTAAATATGTACGTTGTAACCGATATCTCGCTAAAACCGATCTCGTTATAAACGATATAAAATGAAAGGAAAATAGAAGGAAAAAGGCCGGGACACTGTAGAATGTATGTTGTAAGCGGTACCTCGTAAAAACCGATGTCGTTATAAGTGAAGTAGACTGTATAAGTTGTAAGTCAAAATTGTGGCATCCGTATTTTTTTTATGTGAAACTGCCATGTTATAACTGTAACATGTAACAACTTAACTATGAAAAGTTAGAAAGTAAGAAAAAAAACATATTTAGATAATAACTTTTTAGTACTGCTTCCAAAACTTGAAAAATCTCATTAAAATCATATCCTAACTTTTGTTCCACTACCCTCCGCCAGTAGCGAAAAGAAACGGAATCGAAACGATGATTTGATTTTAGTGAGATTGATAACTTAAACCATTTAGTTATTTATTTTTAAAACAACGTCGGTTTTTAAAAGATATTTTAATGGGTTGATTAATTGTCATGTAATTTCAGAGAGCCAATGGAACATCGACGTTTAACGCTATCACATTCAATGAAAATGTTCTCGGTGACGCCACCAAGTACGCCGTCGTCAGCACCTATAACTTGACCGTAATTAACGCTGCAACAGCCGACGAGGGAACATACAGGTGTACCGCCGGCACCCTTGATTATGACGCCCAGCTTACGGTCGTTGGTACGTCGCATAATGCTACTTTTTTTCAAACATTAAGTTTTAATATAGTTCTGTATAGTATCATATTAAATCAAATGGTAATTAAAACATATATATTTTATGATATTTTTTGTAAGAAACACAACTCATTCAACGATGGCGAAAAACACCATGATTTGGCTAGTTTCATAGTTAATCTAACATAGAAATTTAATACGTGTCATTACATTTTCAAAGTAAGACGTAGATTGGTTGTCAATGAAAGTAACTTCATATAAATGTCATGTAATTACTATTATTATTCGTTAAAACGTTAGCATTGTCGGGTTTTGCCCTATATTTTTAGATCTCCCAAACGCTGTTGCCATCGCATGGGGAGGCAGCCCTGACGCCGGAAATACAGTTAATCTAACATGTACTGCTACAAATGGTCGACCAACCCCTAACATTCGCTGGATTATCAATGGTGTAGATATGTCGGCCTCTGGTATTCTGGAAACTAATTCAGTTACTGCAAGCGGTAAGTTAGTTTTCTTGTGTTCAACTTGTGGACTAAACACCCGTTATATACAATTTAATAGAATGATAGACAATTTACCTGAATTTATGATGTGCAAATATTCTAAAGTAACAGTTTCATCATTTGTGAATTCAGAACTTGCATGAAAAACCATATAACTAGAATTAAGTTATGAGTTCACAAAAAGGTATTGCCAAGAGAAAATCCTTTAGAGTAACATACAACTATGACCCTTAGTTCCAATTATATACCTGCATTGGTTGAAGAGGTAGAATTTTAATTCCAAAACATCAATTGTTTTCTGGATCACAATTCTAACTAAATGCAGGCTACAGTAGAGTTATGTAATTTATAGTTCAAATAACGGATCTAAATAGTGCAACTGAGCTATGGCTTCAGACCTGCTAGCATTGTTGTAAACAAAATTAAAACGAAAACTGACATATCCTACACGGGAATATTGTTTTGAAGAAATCATCAAATATCTGAAACTGTATTGAAATAGAATTCTTTTACTTTTAAAGGTTACGGAAACAGTGTGAGCAACCTGCCATTGGTTTTAAATTCCAACATGAATGGTAACCTAGCAACGTGTTACGTAGCATACGATGGCTGGGATGACGCAATGAACGCCACATATATCTTAAATATCAGTAAGTTACCTTTTTTTGCTTACATTCTATATCGGAGTTTATTTTCTTCTTAATGGACGAATCATATGCATCACAGGTCCATAATAGTTCACTTGTGTCAGTCAGTTTTACAATATTTCTCACTGACATTTTAGTCATCAAAGAAACCTCATTTACTAGTATCTGGCATATAATGACCTTTTATATCATATACATTTGTATAGGCATATATCTAGAAAATCTATCCTGTTTTCATTTTACAATATGTGAAAATGTTAACAAATATGGCTTATTTTTAACACCAAACCAAACCAAACTAACTGGATAGTGCGTGTCATAAGCTAGGCTTAAAACTCATACTTAATACATTTGACAACGATTCGACATATAAGAAGTTTTCATAAAAAATTAAATAAGGATAAGTCTAAGGGTACAATGTTTGACAATTTTGAAATTCTTATAAAAGTAGGTAGATAAGATATTGTGAAGACCCGGATATTTGACATCATATCAACATATTTTTTCTCCTTTTCAGATGGTGGTGCCAGTTTACAAATGTCGGGACTTATAATGTCGGCTATTGTTGTCATTCTAGCCGTCATGTAAATAAACGTGGAAATGAGTTTTATAGTGGCAGCCATGATTGTTTGAACAAAGTGAACGCTTGATGGTTTGGTGCGTGCACAGAACATTAAAGTAGTAAACACAAGATGTAGAAAATAAAGCATTAATAAACTGACAATTGTCCAATCGCTGTTGTCATTATTTCAGAAATTTTATATCAACAATATCGACAGTGTTTTTTTCGTGCTAATTGGTTTCTTTTTCAGTTCAGGTTGTAGTTTGTTTTGAAATACAAAATATATTTTGCTTTATTAAGCATTGTATAACTAATGATGTTCTGCATTTTTTTTACTTTTTAGTCATCCCGACTAGCTATACTTAGAGACTTGCTGCTTTAAAAAGACAAAAAAATTGTTTTGTTTGAACGAATGATTGGTTGCTTGGTTATTTCAATGAAACAGATTTTCTATTTACATTTTTAATCATTTTTTATATTGTTATTTAAACTTAGTGTAATGATAGAAAAAATAATGAATGTTTGTGATATCTAACAAGAAGCGCAAAGCTTTTTTTATGATTCCTAATAAATAATGTATCTACGTTTATTTGTCTTATTTATGAATTGATAAGTCAATAATAGTTTATGTTACCATTAAATCCACATCACTCACAGTTTCTTTTTCGAAGTTTTTGGAACGTCGGTGGTTCTACTCAGGTGCCCGCTCATGCCTGTAATAATAACCTAAGGTCTTCCTCCGCCAGTACAGCTTAGGATGGAAAGTCGCCATATGACCTATAAAGTGTTGGTGCGACGCGACCCCCACCTCCACCCACCCCGAAAAAATATACACATGTAGTGTGTTTCGTACGGAACTTTCTGGATCCAGAATCTCACCGGATACTGACAAAGTAAATGCAGTGAAAAACATGGACAGACCAAAATCACTATCCGAATCCGTTCATTTCTTGGTCTAACGAACATTTTGTCTAAATGCATAGATGGATTTTCGAACTTAACAGATCCGTTAAAACGACACATTTGTTTCATACAAACAAAATATTTTTCTGTACAATATATTTGCACATTTTAATTTTTGATGGTTTGAATTTATTTTCTAAATGGCGAGTCCTTAACTAAAGTTAATATCAAATGAGCCGCGTCACGACAAAACCAACATAATGGGTTTGCGACCAGCATGGATCCAGACCAGCCTGTGCATCCGCGCAGTCTGATCAGGATCCATGCTGTTCGCTTACAAACCCTATAACAAGCAGAGAAACTGATAGCGAACAGGATGGATCCTGACCAGACTGCGCGGATCCATGCTGGTCGCAAACCCATTATGTTGGTTTTGTCATGACGCGGCTCAAATATCGTTATTGTTCCTGTAAGTAACTATACTTTTAGATATGATAAGTGTTTGTGTTTATAGTTAAATGCAACTCATGAAATATGTAAACCTTCCCTCGGGTCTTATGTAGATTGTGTGCTAGTAAGCCATCCAAATATAATATATAAATATAAGGTCGTCTTTGGCCGAGTGGTTAAGGTCGCTGATTTCAAACCACTTGCCCCTCACCGCTGCAGGTTGTAATCCCGACAGGGACTTTGGATTCTTTCATGTGAGGTAGCTATCTAGCTAGCTTATGGAACGTCGGTGGTTCTACTCAGGTGCCCGTTCCTGCCTGAAATAATGCACGGAAGGGCACATTTTAGGTGTTCCTCCACATATATTGTATCGCTGTGACGTAAAATCCAATCAAACAAAACAAACAAATATGTAAATATAAAAGTTTTGAGTGCTAAAGAATCTTTGCAAATACTGTCCTAGGATGATAATTTGGTCTTAACGGTACATGGGAAAGTCCAAAAACGGAGTTATCTGGATTATTATCCGATATCGTAAAAGTAAACACTTGTATATACTATATAGCATTATTCTTACAAAATCGTTTGTGTATTACCGTTATGGCTCTGCCGGTAGATTGGAGTAATTGTAACTTTTAGTGTTTTGTACTCATAGGTTCAAACCCCACGTAGTGCCATTTTATAACCACGGTTTTTTCTTCTTACTCTGTTTTTTTATCATTTATTTATTTTTCGTTTTCCTTTTTGTTTTCTTCTTATAATATATAGTTTATAGTTTATATTTATTTTTTGATTTCCATTCTATTTTCTTTTTGTATTTTTTGATCGCAGTGTAATAAAATATTCGATCTCTTATTCCTGTATGTATATGAAAAACCCGGTCAAACTTGTTTTCTGAACAATTGACTGTTTTAAGGTAAAAAAAAAATGTGTCTTACCAGTAGTCGAACTTCTGCCTGTCCTGGTAAAAGACATTACTGACACGTTGCTTTACCTACTGCGCTAACAAGACATATGATAACATGTAGTTATATTTTCATTTTTATAGGATGTGGCATTGATCTGCCTAACCTATTTTTCGCATTGTTATTGGTCTTTGTTCAAAGGCTCAAGTTATCATCCTAGGACAGTAGCTTTTTTTGACAATTTTCGTAGATTTTAAGTGTAAACACTTTTTTGTTCACTTGACACTATTATACCTTTTAATACATTTAGAAATTTGAATCTGATGCCATAGCGTATTTCTATTAAAGACCAACATGACATTCTTTGATATAGTTACCAAAGTGCCAGGTAGAGGTCTTTTACATGCTTATTTATTCAAACGCAAACAAACCTTTCTTAATAATAACATTTAAGTTACATGTCCATGGAACTTTATTGTTTCATTATTGTAGATAACAAGTAATGTGATTGTTTTACATTCTGCATGTTTGAATTTAAAAAAAAGAATAAAGAAAGAAAAAGAATTAAAAGAATACATTGGTATCAGTGGCTTTAACTCCGCATATACATATGTACCACCTTTATGCATAATAGTTATTTTTCAATAACATTATTTAGGTATCATTTTTTACTCAGCTCAATTAAAAGTGTTCATATAGAGGATATTCAAGATTTCTTCTGTTTATACGGGATTTATTTTCATTGAGTGGTATGAAAGAGTGGCGTTAGGAACAAGTGAAATATGATAATTTTCATACCACAAGATGAAAATAAATACTTTATACATGTATATCTTAAGGAAAAAACCCTGAATTTTCTGTTTATTATATACTTTTTTTTACATTGAATGATAATATTAACTGGTGTTATCTTGACATTCTTCAATTAAAACCAAACATCATTTTATGATGGTATCAATAAAGCTAAAACTATTGTTTGACGACATTTGATTTTATGTTGTATATTATGTGCCTGACACACCATATGATTTACGAAAGAATACAGAAATAGGAAATAGGAAAAAACAACAGCAATGTCAAACACGACAAACCAACACATATATAATTATGTTTGAGTATGATAAAGAAACAGTTTTGCAAACACCAGAAATTACTTTATAAAACAGACGGCTACTTAATTTTTTAATTTCATACATCAATATATTCAATCTCCTCTGGCACTTTTTCCAGAACTGGCACGGTTTCCGGTTCCGGTTGATTTGACGCGTCAAAACGGAAGTTGTCCGACAAAGATATCGAGCGTTGATCGCTACGATTTGTATTTTCATTAATATCTTCCTCAATGTTTTCTTTAATTGTTTCTTCTGCAGAGTCCATGAAAAGAAATGAGAACCCCATTCTTCCGAAAGCGGCGGGCATACTCAGGCGTCTCTTGCCGGGTGTTAGTCTTGAAGATACGGCTCTCTTCTGCTTCTTTCCGGTTTTGAAACTTTTGCTGTATCTCCTTTTACCATCGAAGGGTAACCCAAAGTTTTTTTCTCTAATATCCTTTTCTATTTCCAAGAGTTTCAACTTTTCTTCATAATTTTTTATATCTTCTGCATGTTTTTTAATCTCTGATACCATTTTCAGTTTGCAACCTTCCAGCTTCAGCGTTCGTTCACTCTTCAGATAGTTATTTATAGCATCAGCCTCCGTCCGTGCACTCTGGTGTGCGGTTGTACCCTGTCGAAAGCGTGTAACAAGCAAGAAAAATACTCCAACAAATGAGTATGTAAAAACTGTGCAAATGATAAATTGCATCGCACCAGTTTGGTCATAGTTGTTTGCAGCATTTGTAGTTGTTTCCACTTTGTCAGTTTCGTTAAGAATTCGCAAAAGATACACCGCTTCAGATTCATTGAACCCGTGTCTTTCAACTTTAGCAGATAAACACGGAGGCATTGTTAAATTTTTGGTTAACTATATGATATTTTTTTACATATTTCCTTACAAATTAAATTGATATTTTTCTGCAATTGATTATCTGGAATAATCCTTCAGTCACAACTGTTTCCAACCAATAAGTTTAACCAATTTTACTTACAAGACTATACGCTTGCATATCGCCGTTTTCTTTTCGAATCTTTCATGCATTATATTCTCCCGTTTTTGTGTGTACAATCAGAAGTATACTTCTTTCAAATTATTTAAAACCCACAGTGTATTCCGTAGATATTTTTCTAATTTATCAAAAATATTCCGAGTTTCAAAAGATTATTTACATTTGATATTGATAGATATAACTGTTATTTATGAATACATTAGTATTTTTTGAAATTATAAATGTAATATCTAAAATATCCGCCATAATTATTCATATAAACCTTCGATTATGAAAAAAAAGTTATATAGATATTTGTTCTGCTGTTTGACAGGTATATAAACGTATTTTATTATGTAGTGTCACAATAGAATATACTGTCCCAAATATAAACCATGTGCGTGTCAAAACTGTTAAATATCCAGTTAACTAAATACAAAACTGAACAGAACAGAACAATTCTGTTCTTTGTTCTGTTTTTCACTCTGTTCTGTTCTTTACTAAATATACCATAGATCTATAGATGGTATCATTAGCGGAACTTTTATCTTAGCAAAAGCATTTCTAAAAGTATTCGGAACTCCCAAATAGTTGTTATTAACATGATTAAAATATACATACATGTATATATACTGACGAAATATATTGTTATAATAATTGACAATACTAATGATTTTTAATTTTTTTTACCATAAATAAATTCATCTTGCACATACGTATGTACGTTCACACACCAATGCACACACGCACGCAGACATTTCCTCTGTTTAAAAAAGTCTTAATAGCGGGTCGATTTAAACTTTGAGGTGATCTTCAGTATAGGATATGTATCAGTTAACAAACTCAAGAAAGAATAATACAAACTACTGCAATTTTTTACAGGGAAATTTTGTATACGTACTTTAGCTAAATACATTGTTGTCGCAAATTTGGTATAAAAATTGCAGATATGTATTGACCACAGTTGTTTACTTTGTATTGAAATTTAATCAGAATTTTTGTTTCGTGTAGCAGCAGGATGGTAAAAAGGATAAGTTGTAGAATTGTGTTATGTTTGACGTTTTTCTATCTAGTCACGTGACAATTCATCAGTATGTGTTGTGACCATCTCGTCTATGGATCAACGAAAGTGTTTGAGACTTTACGGGCCTGAAGTAACGTCATCAGAGATTGGATTTGGGCGGTGATCCATAAACATATCAATTATCTAAAGGCAAAAAACAACTCGCATTCAACTTACAGCTTACAGCACAATTCAGCAACTTTTATTTTTTATTCCTCACATATGTACACTAAGTAAAGTTCTGATTATAATTAGATTTCAATAAAATGTAAATAATCTTGTAGTTAATACATTTCCGCAAATTTTGATACCAAATATTCCAATATTTAGCTTAAATAAGTATACACAATTTCCATGTAACCAAGAGCACACTTTCTTTTCCAACTCAGTATAGACGCATATATATACAATGATATACAAAACATTTGAAAGTTGATATTTTTTAACATGTAAAAAAGCTGGTGTCAGAAATTGTATACAACGCGTTTTACAGTCTATTAACTTTAAATAATGATAATAAACGTTAGTCACAAAAGCATTTGTAATATTTTGTTACTTTACAGCAGTCCAATGAATAACTCTTTTGTTGAAAATTATGCAGGGTAAATACGTCTTTATCAAAAAGCAAAAGAAAAATAAACCATCAGTGAATTGCTATCAAAGACTCGCGGATATAGGCTTATAACATTTCAAATCTTTGTGATTTGCAGTATAAGTAAACTGCAAACATTCTACCAAGTTTGGACACTCTCTTACAATCATAGTAACTATATCATTCGTCGTATCGCTATCAGTCTATTTGACCTCCTCACCGTAAAAAATCAGTACACACACACATGCACGCACGCACACAACCCCCCCCCTACCCCCCCCCCCCAAAAAAAACAACAAAAAACAACAACAACAACAAAAAAAAACAAACAAAAAAAAACAACAACAAAACAACAGCAACAACAACAAACAACAAAAACAATAACATTTGCATTTTCTTTTTCTTTCCTTAAACAATTCTGCCATTCACATGTACAAATATGCAAAACCCCTTCTAATCCGGAAACAATTGCAATTCGAATATTTTTTCAAGTCCGGACGAATTCGAATTAGACATGTTTCAATGTATATAATTTTTTTTTCCATTAAAATACTAGATATTACAAAAAGATTTTTGTGATAACGTGTACAAACAAACAAACAAACAAACAAACAAGCATTAAGGCAGCTTAAATTCGTTCACGTTAGTTACAATTGTCATTACTTACAAGCCCTATTGTGTCTAAAGATTGCACTGAGCATGCACAAATTGCCAAACAAAACGTTCAGACTCTCGAGAAATGACAATAGTTAAAGGTAACTAGCCATATTGCATGTAGAAGCCAGACAGATATTATTTTATCAATGTATCAATGTCTGATTGTAGCTTTTTTGTAGCTGGTTGTGAAAATTCTACGACGATATGGAAACTCGTATCATCAGCAAACAAGTGTACATCTAAAATGTTGCTTATAAACAACCACCAGGAACAGTAAGAAACAAACAAACAAACAAACAAACAAACAAACAAGCATTAAGGCAGCTTAAATTCGTTCACGTTAGTTACAATTGTCATTACTTACAAGCCCTTTTGTGTCTAAAGATTGCACTGAGCATGCACAAATTGCCAAACAAAACGTTCAGACTCTCGAGAAATGACAATAGTTAAAGGTAACTAGCCATATTGCATGTAGAAGCCAGACAGATATTATTTTATCAATGTATCAATGTCTGATTGTAGCTTTTTTGTAGCTGGTTGTGAAAATTTTACGACGATATGGAAACTCGTATCATCAGCAAACAAGTGTACATCTAAAATGTTGCTTATAAACAACCACCAGGAACAGTAAGAGACCTAAAATGTAGTCTTCAGGAACTACAAGTAATTTACCAATTTGAGAGTTTGTCAGAATGGATAGTTAGTCAGAGCTGAGAGTTTGTCAGAATGGATAAATAGTCAGAAATCCGTGCAAGAAGACTCCAACCAAGCCCAGCAAAGAAGGCAATGTGCCAAACTTTATCAAAAGATTTGCTAATAAAAAAGAAAACTGTTGTTTAACTGTACCCTGTTATTTTCGGTATTTTCGCATAAGTTCAATATATCCATGACCGTATTCATGTAGGTTTGCTAGACGACATCTTTAGATTCGTTCATGCAAAGTTTGAACAAAATTTACCCAGCAGTTTGTTGAAATCGGAGATATACCTACATCTCTGTTGAAATGGACCGTTGGGAAACTCACATCAGAATAATATACACAAATAACGCTGTGTGCATAAGCTGTTAATAAGGGATCAAACCAATTATTATTATTATTATTATTACTTTTGTTTGAAAAATAGTATTTTTTTATTTGAAATACAGCTATTCATTCTAAACACGCAATTGACGTCACCGAACTGATTTAGATAGGTCAAACGGTTGGGCTGGAGGGAACTCGGGATAGGGAGAAACGTAATTACGATTTGTATATAAACCGAAAAAGAAACACTATACAATGCCTCCTTAAATGGGGGTTCACCTTTGCATTATGATTTCTTCTACAAACCCCACATAAGTATAGATCATATTAGAGAGCACTTCCTCGTTATACCATGTGACTTTTTACACCCGCTGACTTTGCGGGCTCTCTAGTTTGTGCCAGTCATATCAGTCTTATATCTTATGTCATAGGCGGTATGGCTTTGCTTAAATTTTGTATAAATACACTAAAAAAAGTTACATTCGCAACAAGGTATCGCTTTCATTATCGTAGGATGTTAACAATTTCACATTTAGTTCGGTGCGGCTCGTACAATAACATTGTCATGACAATCACAATTTAGTCATTTAATGGGGTATTTGTGGTTGAATGTTCTTATTTTGACCTCAAAGCTTGGCGCCAGAGGAGTCTTGCAAAATCTTAATATAATTTAGATTCATTAAAGAGTTTTATTCAAATTTGGATTGAAAAGGTGACTTGGATTTAATGAAAAGGTAATTATTATGAAATATAAAAGAAAAATTTATATTTGTATTTTTTTTTTGCTATAATAATGAACTTCTGTATGTCATCGAAAATGCACAAGTTTTTTATTTTAGTGAAATAAAAATATGAGAGGCACAATGATGTTTTTGGTTAATCAAACGTACAAGTAGTTTTCTTATTTGCTATTAATAGAATCATCCTGCATTTAAACGCGCAGTTGAAGCATTAGAATTAGAAATAAAAATGATAAACTAATGATAATGTAATTTGTTATACAAGTGT
Organism: Ruditapes philippinarum; assembly: GCF_026571515.1. Taxonomy (NCBI): domain Eukaryota; kingdom Metazoa; phylum Mollusca; class Bivalvia; order Venerida; family Veneridae; genus Ruditapes; species Ruditapes philippinarum. Next base: position 109,372 of record NW_026852876.1, read on the forward strand.
TTCAATAGTTCATAAATTTATTCTCGACAGTAATGATTAGTTCATTCATTATTGTTGTTGCTGTTTTTTGTTGGTAAAATCATTGAGCAGAAACTATTAGACAGTTCATCGTTTCTTTTGGCACTAAACATCTAAAAGTGTAAACTTTCCGAGAATACAATTTTTTTCTCATTTGTCAATAGTTATTTCGGGAAATTGGCAACAGACAGTTTTTCGGCCGTTTGCTGCTGGTTTTAATTTCCACTTCCGGTAAATTTAAAGGCAATTCGCCTTCCGTTACCTGGTATTTGCCACGACAGATTATCCTCGTGCTTTGACATTACATATTTGTATTATTATTTATTTTTTATTTATTTATTTATTTATTTATTTATTTAATGTTACAATAAATGATTTCTTTCAAAAATGAAAATATATAGAGGATATTTGTTTGTTTGTGTGTAAGATGAAATTTTATTTCATCGAGTGGGCTTTTAAACAGTATTCTCACGAGTGGCGTAGCCACGAGCGAGAATACTGTTTTTAAAATTCATGAGATGAAATGAAATTACATCTTACGCAACAAACAAACAAATTTTCTTTTTATTTTATGCTTAAAAACAAGTTAAAACGAAATTTCCATAATATTAACGTTAATATTAAAATCTGTTTTCCCCATTGAGAGCCCCATTTAGTCGGAATTTCTCATTAAATACAAGAAGTCTTGAGCTGAAAAATTAGTTCCACAATCAACGTTAAATGACGGTGATATTATTCATTTTATTAAAAAAATATGAATGATCGCTTGTTTTAATAATAAAAACAAACAATTCTTGTAGGAGAAAAAGTCCAACCATCCATCCACATTTCCGTTACTTACTGCGAATTTATATTAGACCTGGCTTTGTTAAATGTAAGCGGCAGCCATTTTTTAAAGGGAGGAAAATAATTGTGTTTGATTCAGAGGTATATCATTTGGATTTGTTAGTAATACACCTTTTTAAAAGAAAGAAGTGTTGACAGATGTGGTTTCATTCAAATAGCAGCAAGGAAAATGGAAAACTTCAAACTAATCAAAGGCTGGCTCAGGAACGCTGGGTTGTTTACTTATTCTACGGGGATAGCTGTCATTGCTTTTCAAGTTTTCATAAAGCATACGGCAGTTATTGCTCGTAGGATACTTTAATATGCCCAAATGTCATCAAGAGCAGTTTTGCATGTGGAAGGAATGTATTTTTCAGACTGTAAAAATGAAACAAAAAAATTTAGAGACGAAATTTGGTGATTGGAATTTGAATGAATAGAAGTAAGTTTTCTTCTTTTTATTACTTTTGACATTTAAGTTATTTATCAATTTCAGCTTTGCTTTTCTTTAAACAGCCTGACATTGTCAGAATTGTCAGCAAAAATAAAATTGAGGTACCACATGGGGAAAATCTTTAAAAAGTAGTTTCGTCATTCAAAAGTGTAGAAATATATTTTGATAATTTTCACTGTGAAATTAACAAATATAATTTTCACGGATAAATCAGTAATCCACTGAAAAACATAAAATAAATCGAAGTATTTTATACTCTTTATATAAGTTATTTGATGACATTTTAGTAAATTTGTTATTATAAATAACATGCAATTTCTAAACCCCATTAAGCTAGATATATAAGTCATTTCCTGAACAATTAACGCTTCATCTAAAGGTTCAAATTGACATTTTTTGATCTGCATCGGGGAGAAAAGCAATACAAAGGACGGGTTATTCCATAATTTCCTTTTACTTATTTTTTATGGAATAAAGCATAGAACCCGCTCATTCTAGTGAGTTACTCATATATAAAATGTTTCCAAGAAAAAACAAAAACATTTTTCGTGTAGTAAAACCACGTGTTTGAATAAATTGAGGCAGAAATATTTAATTTTATTTCAAGAATCCTTCTTTGCATGGGTTACAAAAAAGAATGAATGGACTCTTTATCTCAATGTTATAATGAAAATGTTATTGAAGAAAAACTCTACCAAAACCTCTTATTGTTTTGATCTTCTGCCCCAAGCAGATCACAAAAAGTCAGGTGGCATAGGCACTGTTTTGTGTTTCATTTTGTGTTTTGAAAATAATAATGATAACAACAACAATAAAATCAGACAAATTGAATTTAAAACAAGTACGGTTACATACATGTATTTTGTTAGGCATAATAGTTGAAATACTCGAACTTTATAATACCTCAGAATAAGACAATGCATAGTTGAATTGTGAAAGTTTATAAAATCAAAGAGCTCAAAGCACTGGTGATAATGCGAGTCCTAAAATCTGAGACATTAATATTTGTTCAATTTATATTTATTTTACAAAACGTCCGTTTCTGTGCATAAACAAAAATGTTCAATTTAAAAAAATGCATATCACAAAACTCTTTAAAGTTTCAAATATATCAAAAAATCATAGAAATGTATGCGTTATTATGCCATAATGATTAAGAAATTAATTTATTCATTTTGGTCTTCTCTGGTCGCATAGGTAGGATCAGTTGCCGCCAGCACACTTAGGATTAATTTGATTTATATACAGGATGATTTTGTGTTACAATAAATCTCATTGTCGAAATGTAAAATTGCGGTCAGAAGATTACAGATGCAGGCGACAGCCTTCGGTTTCCAGAAAGGAAAATAGTACTCGATCACATATTGGAGACTAGTTTCATTGTTATTTGTACCAAAAACTTTAACTTTTAAGAAATTATGCATGCCAAGTTTTTTTACAAGTACATTTTAATAAAAAATGAGCCGTGTCATGACGAAACCAACATAGTGGGTTTGCGACCAGCATGGATCCAGACCAGCCTGCGCATCCGCGCAGTCTGATCAGGATCCATGCTGTTCGCTTACACACCCTATAGCAAGTAGAGAAACTGGTAGCGAACATCATGGATCCTGATCAGACTGCGCGGATGCCCAAGCTGGTCTGGATCCATGCTGGTCGCAAACCCACTATGTTGGTTTTGTCGTGACGCGGCTCAAATGTCATTTATTCATGAGAGACATAAAATAATACCTAGGTTTATAATAAAGACAAATTATTGTAGTGTACACCCGACAAGAGTAATCTAACACTTTGTTTATAATATAGCGTTTCATCATACAGGTGTTTTCATCTGGATCTGCACTCGTTTAGCAAAAATCTGTCATAAAAAACGATTTTGCAAAAAAATATAATAATAAATAAATAAATATAAAACAATTATACATGTGTGAAACATTGATTTCATAGTCTTGAGTCTTAATATGATAATACACTAATAGCACGACCACCACTAGCAACCACCACCATCAACCGCAACAAAATGTTTAACATGTTGTAATTGGCGTCATCTGCAAGCCCTTTCTATTTTCGTAATCAAATGTGCACTAAAAGACACTCGCGTTGAGTTCGTGACTTATTATACTTAACTTCATGTCAGTCTTATTTTTCTGATTCTTCGGGTTCATTGACTCCAGCACGTAATGCTGAAGATAGAATACTACTCAAGCCGGTACCTGGGATCATGAAAGATGTTTTACTTTTACGTAGTCTCTCGTCAAAACCGAATCAACAGTTTTCATATATTTTATTTTGTTAGGGTTTTATTGCTTCCGAAGGAATCTCCCCTTTACCTGATTATATTAAAATTGTTATACATACATCATTTGTATATATATATATATGCACTGAAAATATGTAATAATTTCAAAATATGCGTACAAGTTTTACATAATACATTTGTAATTCAATTGTCTATATACTATTTGTAATAGCTCGATAAATCTCAAAATAATGCATTCTTATTTTCACCATTTTCTCAACAGCGTTTATATAAGTTTCGCCGACGTAGAAAACGAACAAGTTTTTAAATGAAATATAATTCTAACGTTTTTTTACTTATTTCATTTTCTTGCAGGTTTTTGTCATACGTCTACATTAAAATGTAATAGGTATACACGATTAAATAAAGATATGATTTTGCTTACAGGTAATTGATACCTTGTAATCACGTTGAAACATGCTGTTAGCCAGACTATTACACATTTTTGCAACCATTTATGGTAAGTTAATACTGATAATTTAACAGCTTCAACTAAAACTTCTTCTTACAATGTTACATTTCATTTCATGAGACACATAGGAAGTGACCGAATTAAAAAAATCAAGCTTTCCATTTTCCTTTTTTTTTCGCAGTGTTTTAAAAGAAGATATAACTAATGAATTAAGTTCACATAAACGTTAAAACTAAACCAAACACACAGAAAACTAGCGGACAAACAAAAGCCAAAGTTTCAATTATACTAGTTCCACCAAGATTTGATGAAACATCTATATGTGTTGGCTTTAATAGACATGTTTGCTATTTTCACATGAAGCGCTACAATTATGGTCTATTTGGTCTAAAATATTCGTTTATGACGTTTGTTTAATTGACAACACAAACTGATGACATAAACGTTAACTATATATAATGAATATATGTTATATTATTCTACAGCGTTGTATGGGGTTGGTCTTTGTTGCGATGTTAACTGCGGAGACCTAGGATGTGATGACGTCACTGGTGAATGTGTTTCATGTAAAGATGGGTTCTGGAACACAACATGCGATGTTCCTTGTACCTCTGGGTGTAATACATGTGACCAGATAACCGGTAATTGTACTGCATGTGTCGCTGGAAGGTGGGGTGTTAACTGTACAAAATGCCCAGATGAAAACTGCTACTTATGCAACAACATTTCGGGAGAATGTGAGGTTTGTAATGATAGGTTTTATGGTGCCTACTGTAATGAAACTTGTGACGAAGAGTGTCTGCAGTGTGATAAAGAAAGTGGAAAGTGTACAGTTTGTGACTCTAGCTACTGGGGAGAAAACTGTACCGAGCTATGTGGAGAAAACTGTCACTTATCAATATGTGACAAAAGTGATGGACATTGTTTAAGTTGTATCGAAGATTTCTGGGGAAGCAACTGCACAAATGAATGTACTCAGGGGAATTGCATGAACTATACATGCGCACAGGATGGAGCTATGGAATGTTTTTCGTGCTATTCAGGTTATTGGGGTGAAAACTGCAATGAAACGTGTGAACTGTCATGTTTGGAAATCGACTGTTCGAAACAAGATGGTGAGTGTTCCACATGTGTAGCAGAATATTGGGGTAAAACATGTGATAAGGTTTGTCCTTTGGAATGTAAAACAGAAGAATGCGACAAAGACTCAGGTGAATGTAAAGAATGTCTTGAAGGGTTTTGGGGACCAAGCTGTAATGAACCTTGCAATAGTACGTGTGACGGAGCTTGTGACCGACAAAACGGTAGCTGTAGCAGTTGCAAGGATGGTACATGGGGCACACTATGCACAAAACAGTGTGCCGGACATTGTATATGCGATAAAGAATCGGGCATTTGCGAGGAATGCTTTGATGGTTTTTGGGGTTTCGAATGCAATATTCAATGTGGTAGTGAATGTGGAATAAACGGTTGTCTACGTCACTCTGGCCACTGTGTTGACTGTGCGTCTGGTTTGTACGGCGTAAATTGTCAAAATGAGTGTGATGGTCAATGTCATGCAGGGTGCCACCGGGCCACAGGGGTATGTCAGTTTTGTCCAACTGGACATTGGGGAGATCAGTGCAACAATAGCTGCTCTCTTAACTGTGCAGATACTTGCCATCAAAGCAACGGTCATTGTGATGCATGTAGATCGGGTATGTGGGGAATGGAATGTGATTTCGTTTGTGACGGTTGTGAGTGCGAGAGAGGAACTGGCTTATGTTCGAAATGTGCTACTGGATATTGGGGTATTGATTGTACTAACAAATGCGACCCCTCTTGTAAGGAATGCGACATGAATAACGGTAAATGCAGAAATTGCAAAACTGGATTGACAGGGGACACTTGCGAGAAAAAATGTAATGAAAATTGTGCAAACGGATGTGATATATCTGGTGCCTGTTTCAGTTGCATTGATGGATTTTGGTCAAAGAATTGCACAGTTACGTGTCAAGATGGATGCCAAGCTTGTGACTTTCATACTGGTACTTGTACGAAATGTATGGATGGTCTATGGGGTGTTTCTTGCACAAAGCGTTGTTATACCTCAGATCAAATACCTTTTAATTGTCTTCAAACCAAGTGCGATATGCAAGAAGGAATTACATGCAGTGAATGTATAGAAGGCTACTGGGGTGTAAATTGTAACAAAGCTTGTGATTTGCATAATTGTGAAGGCGAACGGTGTAACAAATTAAACGGTCAATGTCTAGAATGCAAAGCAGGATATTGGGGAGAAGATTGTAATCAGACATGTATGGTTGAAAACTGCACAACATGCTCTAGATTAACTGGCCAATGTTTGGAATGCAATCATGGTTATTACGATGGAGATTGCAGAAGTTATTGTGAAAGTACATTTTGTGAGGGAAGTAAGTGTAACATATGGACTGGTGAGTGTGATGGCTGTGTTGTTGGACACTGGGGATCAAACTGTGAACTAACTTGCAACTCATCCTGCACTGTGTGTTCCAAACATAGCGGGAGATGTCTACAGTGTTTGACGAATTATTGGGGAGATCACTGTGAGAAGAAATGTGATCCTGAATGTTCCGGAAGTTGTGACAAGAATACTGGTTACTGTAATGGTTGTTTGGACGGCCGGTGGGGAATTTATTGCAATCAGTCATGTTCGGAAGAAAACTGTAAAACTTGTGAACAAATAAGCGGTCAATGCAAAACATGCAAGCATGGAAGTTGGGGAAATTCATGCGATAAACATTGTACAGATATATCTTGCTATGAATGTGGACGATTTGATGGCATATGTGAGAGCTGCTTGCCTGGATATTGGGGAAAGGGGTGCAGACAAGAATGTGATGTTTCATGTGAATGTTGCAACACAATTGACGGTGCCTGTATGCCTTGTTCCCAAAAGAGAGTAAATAGTATGTTTTTCTCTGTTTTTTATAACTGAAAAAATCATTTTACATACTGTATTGAAATGGAACCCTTAAAATCTCTTGTAATAAGAAGCTTTTTTGTCTTAATATTGAATTTCTCAGTGTTTATGAATTGAATTGGTCTTTAATTATTTTAAACATTCTTTCAGAAGTGGAAGAAATGGTAGATTACATGACGTTATCGGTCGCCGTTGGTATTTCAGTTGGAATTGTGCTTGGAGTTGCATGTATTATCATTCTATGTCGCTGCATGTGTACAAAAATGTAAGTTTTTTTTCATATATTCTTTAATACCTTTCCCGCCATTACTTGAAAATATATGTTTATAAATCAGGAAAGTACTTCTGAAAAAAAAATTAATATAACTAATGTACGTTTGAAATACTTTCCATGTGTAAGGTTAAATACTATTGGTAGTTTATGATATGTGTCAAAAGTCTAACACTCTAGTCTGTCTCAGTGAGGAGCTCAAACTGACCTGAAATATTTTAAAGTTTCCTCCCTGGTGATAGAAATCAATTGGAAAGCTATGGTCATATTTATTTGTCTGTATTCCTTTTTATTACAAAGAAAGTCCCCAAGATCAGTTGTAGGTAGGCGAGGGTTGCCGTCTATCCAGTCACTAAACAAGGGTATATTGTTGAATGAATCGGAAAATCGCTTTAGTGAGATCATTCCTGCTGGGGAAAATGGTTATGCGCGTGTTACAAAAGAAGAACATTTGGACGAAAACACCTATTACAATATGGAGTTTGAAGGTACATATATCTTACATTACATATGTTTGTATATCAGAATGGTTATGCGTAACCGAGAATAGTTTCTTGAATGTTAAAACAATGCACACGGCATATATAATTGTTGACAAATTAGATACATGTTTTAAAGAATTTTAATATTTGAGTGGTGTAAAATAGTTTTACAACCATACTTGTTAATTTGATAAATACACTTTAAACAAAAATATTTTAGCAATCATGTTTTAAACGCATACTTTATAAGAATCATAACAACTCGGATACATTTCAATGAGTATAAAGTCATGTAAAATGTAAATTCACTAAGTACAATATTATACTTGGTGAACAAACTATATGCAGTGATGTAACTCATAGATACACCAACGTACCTTATTTCTGAGTGACCAATAACATACAATAAAACAAAATAACTCGAACTGTATATAATATTTTTTAAATATTTCAGTTCTGACAAAGCCTAAGAAAGATAAAGTTGCTGACACTAGCGAGGACACGGACACAGATGACGGTTATGTCCAAGCACCTCCTAAACAGACACCAAAACAACCATCAAACGGTGATTAAAATCTAATACTGTATTTTAGATAAAAATTCCTTAGCAGCATCAAATTGATATGATTATATATACCATATGTAGTTGAACCTTTTTTATAATATCTATTACAGCTCGGATGTGCAGCAAGCTATCTACTTAATTCAATTATTTTCGAGTTAGCTTTCTTTATCAGTGTATTACTAAAGGGGGACATGGCCATAAATGTATTGAGGACCCACATCACATTTCCTTTAGTGTAGAGGCAGCTACTTTTACTACTTTTACTTACAAATTTTTCACTATTTAGCTGATCCCGTTATTATCCCCCGCCGATGGAATCGGGAGGGGGATATAGTTTTGGCGTTGTCCGTCCGTCCGTCCGTCCGTCCATCCGTCCGTCCGAATTTCGTTTCCGGAGTAGTTCTCTGCAACTAATGGCTGGAATTCAACGAAACTTTATGGGAATGTTGATCAGCATGTGAAGTTGTGCACCTGGGTATTTTCGTCTGGATATTTTTAGTATTTTTAGAGTTATTGCCCTTGACTTAGTAAAATTTTGCAATTTTCAACTTGTGTCGCATGTAACTCAAAAAGTATTTGACCTAGAGTCATGAAACTTTACAGGAATGTTGATCAGTATGTGTAGTTGTGCGCCTGGGTATTTTCGTCTGGATATTTTTAGTATTTTTAGAGTTATTGCCCTTGACTTAGTAAAATTTTGCAATTTTCAACTTGTGTCGCATGTAACTCAAAAAGTATTTGACCTAGAGTCATGAAACTTTACAGAAATGTTGATCAGCATGTGTAGTTGTGCACCTGGGTATTTTCGTCTGGATTTATTTAGTATTTTTAGAGTTATTGCCCTTGACTTAGAAAATGTTTGCAATTTTCAACATGTGTCGCATTGTAACTCAAAAGGATTTGACATAGAGTCATTAAACCTTATTGGAAAGTTGCTCAGCATATTTAGTTTGTTCCTGGGGTTTCGCTTGTGGTTTTATCCAGTATTTGTAGAGTTATTTCCCTTGACCTAGTAAAAACTGTTTCATTATGTTGTTATTTGATCCTTGAGTGCTTGAGTGCTTCAGTTAGAATCGACCAACTTTACAGGAATAATGATCAACATCACTAAATTACAGGAATAATGATTCACCTCACTGTGAAGCTATGAACCTGGGACTTTGCATGTGGATTTTTTTCAGTTTTGTTAGAGTTATTGCCCTTGAATTACAGTAGTATAAATTTGCAATTTTCAACTTGGGGTTTGCTTGGGGATTTATTCAGTATTTGTAAAGTTCCTGCCCTTTACTTAGTAAAAAGATTTTTAGTTTTCAAAAAATATTTGACCTAGAGTCATAAGATTGACAGAACGGTGGCGCGGTGGGGGCACCCGTGTCCTATGGACACATTTCTAGAATTAAAATGATTTGTTACAATAACATTTAAAAATATTTGAAAATTGTGAGATCCCTTCTTGATGCCTTGAAAATGGCAATGAAGTCTGGAGATTAAGATGTTTTTACATCTAGGTGAGCTATTGTGATCCCCCACCGTCCGTCGTCGTGCGTCGTCAGCAATTTCTTTAAACAACATCTCCTCAGAAACAAATGACTGCACAGCAACCAAACTTTACAGGAATGATCCTATGGTGGTCCCCTGCCAAAGTTGATCAAATGGTTCCGGTGTGTTGCATAAGTAGGTCACAGGGCCAGAAAAGGAGTTTTAAAAATGCAAAATTAAAAAATCTTGTCTGAAAGTACAAGGCCTAGAGCTTTGATATTTGGTATATGATATAACCTATAGGTCCTCTACCAAAATTGTTCAAATTTTAGCCCTTGGGTCAAAATTGGCCCCACTCCAGGGGTCATAGATTTTCCTTATATGTATATAGTGAAAACTTAAAAATTCTTCTTGTTTGAAGGTACAAGGCTTCAAGTTCAAAGAATATTACAGTTTATGCCATGATTAATATATAAATAAAGCCTTATGTCTTCAGTTGTTGTGTTAATAATAACCAGTACTCGGCGGGGGATATAAATTCAACGAATTTGCTTGTTTAACTTAAGTATTCCAACGTTGACATGATGTAAACACGACTGAGGTTAATTAGGATGTGATCAAAGATATTGATATTGTATTCTTTTCCATTGAATTCATATGTTTAATCATATTAATCTAGGTTCAGCTGTTCCAGTGACAAATCAGACCACGGGTGACGCAGATGTAGTTATATCAGGCTATTTTGAACCTGTCGAAGTTCTTAATGCGTTAAAAAAGACCGGAAATGAAAAGAATGAAGCAGGAAAAACTATAAATTTTGCACAAGAAGGTGAAACCATTTTGTTAATAAACATAGCATAATTATATTTCCTAATACTAGAACAAACAGTTTAGAAGCACATATTCTGAAAGAAAAATGAAAGAAATATGAGCACAATGACATTTTTCTCTCTGTAAAGTCAGTTATATTTTTAATAAATATATGAAATATGTGCATGTATGTATAATATAAATAGGTATGTAACTCCTACAAAGTTAAGAAAGCAAACTAAGGTAACGGATTGATAAAGGTGAAATGTCTACAACTGTGTACCATGATAGTTTACTGTTAAAGTTACGATCTAAGTTGTATCTTAATAATTATTTAAAAACTTTAAATCATGTTTAATTTGATTTATTTACATCTTAAAATACCCATTATTCTCTGGCTTCTAATCATTGATTGCAGCACACTAAATGTTCAAAAATAAGTACCGCTCAAACCAGCAGGTGTTCTAGGAGGCGTGAGGAATGTTGCACTTTTTCATTATCCCTTATGTACAGACTCAATTAAACCGAGTCTGCAATTTTTATGTAATTTTGTTGAGATTAATGCTTCTGAAGGATCACCCTTTTTCCAGATTTCTGTTTTAAAATACATGTATATGAAATATACCTGTTTTTCTAAACAAAATAATGGTTTAAATAAAATGCTTCATTTATCCTCATTCTAAACTATTCAAATTATTTTGATTGTAACTAAAGGTCAAGGTGACGTACAACATAGAGACAATAAAGGTTTTGTACCAGAGAGTCCAGGGAATTACACAAATGTTGAAATAAACAGATCAGAATCTGGTAAACTTTTTCGGGTTATTTATATTTCTTTAAATAAGCTTGATATGCATTAAAATATAAAATACTTATTCATAGAAAACGATTTCTTTCTTTTCAACGATGGCTTTAACTATATACTTGATGTGAACTTGGGATGTTTAATGATAAGTCGCCTTCCATCAATCTCTTCGTCAATCATTAGATGTCGGAAATCCAACATATAGATAAATATTAATTTCATCTTTTTGCTTCCTAAACATAAATAGAAATATATTTAAAACCAAATATTACATATATCTGTAATAACCTTTATTTATTCATTTTGTTACAATTTAGCGCCATCAGTTTCAGAAACCTACTCGAATCTTTCACCTGTAAAGGCAGAGAAACGTTTCCAGTTCGCACCAGCAACTTACGAGGAACTTCAGTTCGGAAATAATAATGAATACACTGAAATTGTTACAACAGATTAGCCCCCGAGTCGGATGTTTGATAGAAGATCCGTGTCAGTCTTGAAAAAACGAACTAATTTATTTATATTTGATGATTTGAATAGAGATATGCGTGTATCTTATACTAACGTGGACATGGTGTTAATTTCCTGCAATGATTGATGTGCGTGCGTGCGTGTTTGTATAAATGCCTGTGTGTGCGTATATGTTCATCGTGTTCGGTTGTTCAATGACATTATTTACCAATTTATTGTGATTTGAATTTAACTAACATTTAATTAGCTGGGAGTCATATTATGACTAATGCATATGAAACTGTACGTAAACTAACATATGTTGATATATTTTATTTCTATGTGTTGTAACTAAAATGTGCAAATTAACAGACAAAAACGCGTATACTTGAACGTTTGTTTTGGTAAAAATGTTGTCATTATTTTCATTAGTGACCAGCTTTGTAAATTGCTCATTGTGATATAATTCAAACATTACATACCTGATGTTATCAAAATGTTCATCTTATATCAAATTAAAGTAGTATGTGCGTTTATCACTTCCGTTAGTGTGAGTGAGCAGTTAGTGAGTTATTTTCAGAATATAAAAGAACAAATTTTAAAATTTTGAAAGTCACCATAAACCCTACATTTGTACCAAATTTGGAAAAATGTCATTTGAAACAAAGCCTGTTACTTGTTGAAAACAGTCACTGTCATCATCATTATTTCAAACATACCCCAAATTACTGTAATACTATATTGTGTTACGTAATATTTCGCAAAAGCATTCTTATTGAAATACAGAATGTATGTTTTAATAAGAGTTTTCGGAAAAATATTGAAATTAAAAAGAAGAAATTAATAAAGGTGCTCACGAAACTAACTCTCCCTGAAGTGACTCGTGCGGATGTTGATGATTTGTTAACATGCAGGCGTTGACCTACATCCAATTGTTAACATGCAGGCGTTGACCTACATCCAAAAAATAACTTTTTTAGTGATTGTGAAGAGAAAACTGGAACACCTGTAAGACGTTAAAACAAAGGATAGGACAAAATCAATATTAAACTGACAACCCATTTAAGGGGCGAACCCAATCAAACACATTAACTTTCATTTAGTTGCAGTCAATAAAATAAAAACAAACCAAAAAGGTTAAAATGAAATTTAAAATGTCATTTTTCAGAAAATATTAAAGAGAAATTAACAAAACAATCATTTATTGCCTATCTTAAATCTTTATAATAAAGTACAAATAACTACATACCGTTTATCTAAAAAATATATTTTTGTTGTTTCCCTTTATCTTCCATTTGCATGTCACGATTAACTTGAAACACGTTCTGTATTTACACACTAGTCCGTTGAAGGCACTTGTTTTGTTGGGTCTGGTTTTTTTCTGGCATATTTAAAGAAAAGTTAAACCGAGTTTTTTACCATATGAAAAAGATAAAGACGTAAAGTAAAATGTATGAGAGAAATACATTTTTTTGTAACATAAAAACTCTTTGAAGTTTTTGTATACGTTTGCAACAAGAGTCGTTAGACGTTCTTGTTTGTCACATAAAGGCCGCCAAGAAGCCTGCAGCAGCTAAGGAGGTTAAAATACAAAAGAATGCCAAAGCAGCTAAGCTCAAAGTAGCTGCCTGATCACCAAAGAAGGTATATCTTATATCAAGGACAAATCTTAAAATATTTTCATCATTTTGTAACTACTTGTTAATGAAGTCAGGAATGTAGGTTCAATACTGAATTCATTGAGCGCGTTGAATAAACTCATATTATGCGAGCCTTTGATGGAATAAATATTTTGAAACGCATTAAATTGTTCTATAATTTTGGAAGTGCTTGAATGAATTTAAAGCTAATCAGGCTATTATTATCATTATTATCATTAATGTATTCGATATAAAGCCCAGACATAATGCCTCCTCAAAATTCATGTATTGTTGGCAAATATTAGCGGTATCTTTTCATAGTGTTTAAGTGTACGTTTTAGGGCAAAGCTATCATGCATTTTTGAATTTGTGTCAAAAATGCACTCGATTAGTACTGAAATATAATTATGTATGTAATGTAACGGGGTTTAAAAATAAGTAGCAAATAAAAACTGAACTTACTTCAGCAAATAAAAACTGAACTTACTTTAAGAATATATTGGAATGCACTCAGCTTAAATCCCTGAAGTCACCTTGACCTTTGACATAATGACATGGGTCTTGCACACAATAAATATTCTATTGATGTTGGCCACGTGTAACATGAAATGGTGAAATTCAATCATGAATGTGGAAAACTACACATACGAATGTACTAAAGTAAGAGAAATACAGCAAGATTCATCCGCTGCTGTGACCTTCGATTTTGACCTAAGTACCTAGAATTCGCACATCGTCTTCTTTTGATGGCAATGCGTACCAATTTATTTTGAATTTGAAATTCCATCATTCATGTAGAAGTTATGTACTGAACAATAACTCAAACTGCAGTTAAAACTATATGACAAATTCAATATCAACATCAATCCCTCACTATGGTTTTGACTTTTGACAAAGATGCCAGGGTCTTTTAGGCGACGACTTGTGTACTTATTAGGTCATGTATTACAACTTATATTGAAATGTCATCATGCATGGAGAAGTTATAAAGCCGGAAACAAACTGCACGCATGCGTATGACAGGTGCATAACAAACTTTTAGACTTGAGCTTGGATTGGATAGATTTCTCTCCCTGAGGGATCGCACCTTACTATGTACAGTTAATTTTATTGGGAGATGTTTTAAGTAAATTCAGTAACTAAGCCCTGACATTCAGTCGGTCAGTACGCATTTTCTTATCGTTATCCTGCTAATGCTCTAGGCCTGCTTTGTTTTGATATGGTACTTTCATTTTATATAATTTCTTTAATACAAAGGTGAACCCCCCATCAACTGTTGATGAAGCATTTTTCGGGTTAAAGAGGTCCTGATTTAGCAAGCAATTCAAATAATCCGTGTTCATTCTTTATGGAATTCTTGGATATCGTTTTTTTTATGAATACTCAATAAGTTCATTACTTTTTTATTAATATCATTTTGTGAGGATGTTGATTATTAATCTATGTTACATTGTTAAGATTAAGTTCCCTGCTCATTCATCTTTGGGAATGATAGTTAGCTTGTTAGTTTTTATTGAAGCAACAAATTGTTGGAAGAGATATTGATGCACATATCCTTAATAATAAAGATACCATTGCTTTAATTTTTGATGTCACTTATTAACGCATGTTTATTGAGTCAGTTGTATCATTAATTAATCATATTGTTATTAATAATGTTTCTACAATGTTTTTATTATATTTATGCAAATGTGAACGTGTAATGTTATAAACATGAGATGAATCACTTACATTTTCTATCTATATCTTTGTGTTTTCCTTACCGACTCATTTTGTAGACATATGTATAAATGCTTTATTTCTTTTCGAGCGCAAGCCATTAGATCATAGGAAAAGGATAGGAAAAGGTGCTTCTAAAAGGTGGTCTAAAAGGGATAAACCAAATTGATATACATTTTACTACCTTACTTTACTTACTATACGTAATTATTAACAAACAAGATGTCCTGTCATTTAATTGAAACAGATTATCAACACATTTAATTATCAAGAAATCAATCAAAATTTGTTCCAATAAATGGTCATACCCATTCAGAAAATGGGTTTCACTATTTACCAGTCTTCAGTAACTGCCGATTTCGAATAAGACACAGGACGGCTGAAAAAGTCAATGATCTGTCATAAAGACTAGATAAACTTCTTGCAAATATACGAGTAGATGTCATTGTCCCTTATTTGGCATATATTGATACTGTCAGATTTTCATTATTCCAATATTTAGGGAATTGCTTAAATTTATCGAACTTCTCTAGCCGTACGATTGACTTCGCCGACTATAAGTCACTTGCCCCTTATCGCTATGGGCTTTCATCACTCTATAAGGACTTGATTTATTTTTATAAACGTACAAAAATGCAACCAGTAGAAAATAAAAATCTTCATATTAACCTTTAAAAGATCAATCACCTATCCCTCCAACCTCACCTTCCTCAAAAGTAGACGAATGAGTATCTGAAAAACGACTTAGTTTAAACATATTTTATTCATAATCATACTCAGTTCATAATATACATGTTATTAATATAATATAATTTTAAAATGGATAAGAACGAACGATATGAAGTTCTTCTCACACTTGAAGACTTTTCGTATGATGCAATATATTTTGTATATTAACAATATAAGAGTAGCCGAACTGCGTATTTAATAAAAAGACGATATCCAAATAGGGTTAGCTGCCAAAGTTAAATGTAAACAAAATCACGTGTATCTGTCGGACAGAGATTAACCTAAATGTTTATTTGTTATTTATCAATCGCAAAATTTCGGCCCTTTTCAAAATACGGATACTATATTTTGATACAAAAACATGTAATCAAGTAGACTAGCACGTAAAAATTGGGATTTTTATCTTTCATTAATTTCGTTAAATCAGGTAAAAGCCGATGTAAATTTAATGATTTAAAAGTAAACCGTTCATTATTTATTTACTGATAATCATGTTTTTACAAAATCAGAAGTACAAATGATAAGCTTATGCCAAGAGGTATTCTAATATAGATTCACATTTAATTTCTGCGATTGTCTAGTTAATGCATTCGTTACATCATTAAATCTTCTACATTGTATGCATCAAAAGTCAGTTTTAGAAGTGCTTTCAATCAATATTGTTTCCGAGTTGGTTAAGATGTTCCGGCGAGGTGATCCGAAGTGCGACGACCACCATTGTTATCGTTAAAAGTATCTAAAGTTGTTATAAATCAATTGTGCATGCAGAGTTTCATTAGAATCAAATTTCTGAAATTTAATCAAAACATTAAACAGAAACACTGATGAAAATTCATGTGTATGATCAGATTTCTGAAATATAATGTTTGATGGTAATCGGCATTCCACCAACATTCAAAGCCCTGGGTATAGTCCCTTAATAAGTCAGGGAAAACCTCTTCCCAGGTTAAGCACTATAGCATGTCATTTGTTTTGTCAGAGAATAGGTTTTGCAAGGTTAAGCGCTATAGCATGTCATTTGTTTGGGAAATACGTTTCCCAAGGTTGAGCGCTAAAGCATGTCATTTGTTTTGTCAGGGTGTACGTTTTCAAAGGTTAAGCGCTAGCATGTCATTTGTTTTGTCAGGGAATACGCTTTCCAAGGTTAAGCGCTATAGTATGTCAATTGTTTTGCCCGGGAATACGTTTCTCAAGGATAATTGCTATAGCATATCAATTGTTTTGTCAGGGAATACGTTTTCCAAGCTTAAGAACTATAGCATGCCATTTGTTTTGTAAGGGAATATGTTTTCCAAGCTTAAGAACTATAGCATATGCCATTTGTTTTGTCAGGGAATATGTTTTCCAAGCTTAAGAACTATAGCATATGCCATTTGTTTTGTCAGGGAATATGTTTTCCAAGGTTAAGCGCTTTAACACATCATTTGTTTTGTCAGGAAAGTTCAGTTCTTTAGTATGCAACTTGTAGATAGACACAGTTTAGGTGATTATCATGTGTTTTCGCGACATTTCTACACCGACTTCAATGTTATTTTTCTATACTACTGATAAAGTGAAAAGTTGGCACCCGTTCATTGGTGATGATATTGATGTAATGGAAAATCGTTCAATCAACTGATATGGTCAATTCCAGGTCGTCTGATTTGATAAAAATAAAAATAAATTTACATAAACAAATCTAAATTATAATGTTATAACACTTTATATTTTTAGTCATTTACTACGTAATGCATTAATTATGTTTATTTGTGTCGCATATAGGAAATTGAAAACTACCAGGTTAATAAAGAGGAAATATAATACTTTAAAATATGCATTAAGTGTAAGGCAAACCTTATGATCTTATAGTCAAAATGATAAATGTGAATATTATCATTCTATAGATTAATGTATACATTACATATTTATGTTGGCAGAAAGGTGAATGTCACGCAATTAAAACTCTGTTTTTGACACACGAGACAGAGAATGATTAATGACATTAAAACAAGAGTTGTCCGTAAAAACAGCGCACTCCACTTTCCACAGTGCTTGACATTAAGAAAAGGGGCATAATTCTGAAAAGAGTTATGGTACCTGTGCTCATTATGTTAGATAATCATACAGAAAATTAACAAGTGTGTAAAGTTTTAGTCATTCCCTATAGTAGTTTCGAGATATCAACTTGCACGCAGAAACTTTCCCAAAGTGTGGCCCCGGCGTCGACACTGACGACCCACGCTGAGTGTGTACAGCTTCCCTTATTCTATAAATTGTCGAGCAGCTTAAAACTTAAAAAACTTGTAATAAAGAAATAGTGCAATTACTGACCAAGGTGTTTGTTTAAAAATACATTAAAGAATGCTACAACGTTACAACACATGCCAAATATCTAAGTTCCGGTCATTGTAACTGTTTCCTATACAAGTCAATTGAATAAAGAGCACAAATCCCTAACCTTTCTAATTCTAATTATCAGATTAGTGGATTATAAAACGAATTTTACCACAACATGTTTGGAATCAAAAATGCACATGCTAAAGTTTGTAGTTAAATTTATTGTTATTTAAGTAAAAGGTCAGAGTGGGGTTCGATCAATTGGCCCTTGGATGGGGTGATTTCTGGTAGAAGTGCACAAGACAATGCTATTGGCCAAATATATCAACTCTTGGAGAAGACTAAAATATATGTCCTATGTATTAGTTTATTAAATCATATTACCCTCAGCAAATAAAGTTAAATCATGCACCAGGGGTCAAAAATGGTTCCATGCACATACATGTAGCTTGAACATTTGGCATAAACTTGTGTTAAACAAATTTACTAAATTATGCACCTCAAATAAAAATTAGCCCGGTCCCGGGGCCCCTTTCAAAAGACGTTATTTTCAAAATCTTCTCATCAGAATCTACAAACCCTGAATATATATTCTTCAATTTTTATTTGAACATACGACTCTTGATAAAAGGCGCGAACTAAGTTTCATATTGACATATAGACAATATCGTGCTCGGCTCGGGTTTCTTTGCTGTACATCGTGCATAGTTAAAGTAAACTATATTGTATAGTTTATATTCTACCAATATGTACACATGATACCTGTAGCAAGCACAACTGAAGTTATTCAATCTCTACCGCTGCCAATTTCAGGTACATCTCCAATGCAGAAAATTCATATACCTAGTCATAACCAGTAATCTTGTCAGCTGCTTACCTTTGAACGTTATCATTTTCTACTGCAACTTTTTTAAGCACATGGTTTGCAATGTTGACGTTAGCTATTATTTTGAGATTTTGAATCTATTTTTGTAAAATGATATTGTTTTGATGGAATTTGCATAAACCAATTTATCATAAATTCTATAAACAATAAACATTAGAGGATAAAGTCGACACAACCACCTTTTAATATGTAAAAACATGTTACCATTTTAAGAAAGAAAATGCAGACACATTTTTTTTCCAAATGAAATATGTATTTTAAATGTAATATCGTATTAAACAATGCATTGATCAATTATTACGATGTCAATTGTCTATAACAACGAGATTTTTTAAAGTGATTATTATATAGCGTATGACATTACCACTGGCCGAATTCCAAAAGCATTGATTTGTAAAGGTTTGCTACTGAATGTAAATACTGATTGGGTAAGATAAATCACTCTATCATTGTTAAACTACACCTTCAAAATAATCTCAAGGACAAACTGTTTATAATTGTGAACCTCATATTTGCTTGAAGAAAAAAAATAAACCTAACTTGTTTGTTAATAGAATTCAGTTACAAGTAGACATAAATGCTGCCATTATTGAAAAGACGGAAAACATGATAAACAGAAGCGAAGTGCGTTTTATGTGATAACCGATTTAAGTTGTGAGCTCAACATTCAAGTAAGACACGCTTTACAATCAGATTGGAATACACTTCACTGAAACTTAAAATTATCCAAAACTGTTCAAATATCAAAAGAGCATCTGACGGAGATATATAGTATTGCTTTTCAAATGATAAAAAAGTTTAAACTTTAATGTGTGTTAAAGAAGAATAAAGTACACGCAGTGTGAAATGTTCTGACGATATATATGTAATTTGAGGAGCAATTAACACAAAATATGAAAAGAATTGCGATCAAAAGAGAAATCAATTAGTAAGACATTTGACGTATTCAATGAAATCTGAGAATAAAGTGTCGATAAGTATTCCTTCACCTTTAGATATACGAAAACGACAGTTTAATGTTCTAAATAGAGATCTAGTTCGAGTGTGGCATTGGCAATAATGGACAGAAGATAATAGGAATGAATCAAATCTGATTGAGGATACACCACTTCAGTGATAGAAAACACGAGGTGCGGGAGGTCGTTTGTCATGACGTAAAAGTGAATAATTAAGTAAATCAAGTAGATTAGACATTGGTGTTTCAATTTTGTTGTTTTTATTTTTGCCTTTGAAGATGAGCTTGTAATGAAAATTCGAAAACTTGTGTCACAGTGAACTATTTCCAAATTCAATATTGATATTTAGATATTTCTGTCTACGATATAAAACGAATGGCTCAGTAGCCAAGTTTGACGACATACTGGTGGATTAAAACAGCCTATCTCTGTATAGGTATTGATGTGTAGGATAACTGACAAGTGATCGATTAAAGTATTTGTATGTGATGTTTGAGACAAGATTTCAAACGAGTTGAAATATTTCTACCTTCATAAAATAAAGGGATTTATTTTCTTTGAAAGCGGATTTGATGGAACTTTATTTATATCGACTTATTAGCCATAAAAAATCAAAGCTTGACTCACTTTAAATGTAAATATTTCTGCCATCCAAAACTGGTTAAAAATATTCAATGGACAAAATTCATATGCTAAGAATAAGTATGATTGAAGAGGAAGAGTTAAGCGGAAGCGGAAGTGGTAGTGAGAGCGTTCTGAGCAGTTCCCCCGGAAGTAAAAGTGATGTTGCTGGTGGCGGGTCAGCTCTATTTAAGACGGTGCTTGAGGATATTGTGCTTGACACAAAAACTAGAATAAGCAAAACTGAGTTTGAAAGATATAAATCAAGACAACAAAACAAGAATAAGAACTGTGCGGACCATACAGTTTCTCGAAGGTGTGAGAGCTGCCAGGCGGTTACAGCATTCTGCAAATGTGCCCTATACAACGGACATGAACGAAAATTCGGACACAGGGTGCATTGGGCCGATGAAGTATGGGATAAGCCATTGATGACAGTTTTTTGTGATGACGATAATACTTACAGTGATAATGAGGCGCACGAAACCAGTCATACAGAGCCTAAGCCTATTCTAAAACATAGAGCAACGTGTATTGTTATAGTATCAGAATGAGTATATAAAGTTTGTTTTATTAAATCAAAAGTGCCGTGCCATTTGACTGTGATTTTTTAAAATGTATGTCTGGAATATTTTAGCATATGGATAAAAAAAAACATTTTCACATCTTATCTAATGTGTATGCAGAAATATTCTGTAAGTACAGATGTATAGTAACAGATAGTTTAATTTACAGTGCCAGTTTAAGCTGAATTATGATTCACACAGTTCAGTCGTTATGACATTACTAACGAATTAACATCTTTAGTCAAATTTATGTACATGTATTATATGCAAATATTTTTCTACAGTTTGCAAAACCGTTTGTTTTTTTGTTTAAAAAAACAAAGCAAAAAAACCCAACGAAAACAAACAATTCTTAGCCCTTGTTATATCATGCAAATTTAAGTAGCACATTCTTAAATGGGCAATGTTTCAAAAGTCAGTTTTAACTTGGGACTGTTAAAGTTAATCAAAGTCTGGACTAATCTGCTCAATATTAAAAACACAAAGATTGCTGTCAAGTTTGAAAAATATTGATGATGAAGATTTTATTTCAAAGCTTTGGATCAGTTTTATGAACCACAGCCTTGGAATAACAACAAACCAAGCCAGTGGTGGCTTAGTGGTTGATGTGTATGCCGCTGAACCCATGGATCGTGGGTTCGAGCCTTACTCATTGGGTAACTGCTTCATTCCTTTATATGACACCAGTACGGAAAAGGACTTATTGAAATGAGTTGCAAGAACGTAATTCACAGTTATAAGCTTATATAGATAAATGTAAACTAACCAGAAATAAAGAAAGATGGGAACGTTACAATCGAATACAGACGTCACATGGGGACGTGGAGTCAAATTCTACAGGGAACATTATTTTCTGCTTATTTCAGTTACATATAATGAATATGTTAAAATTAAAAGTGAAGAACGTCGCTGAAATTATTTTTTCAACAAACCTCCTTAATAATTATGTTGAATTCTAAGGGAAGTAAGGTATTGTGATTTTCCAATTACTTTTACACTTTTAACAAATACCATCTTATGTTTGCACCGAAAACTCCTCCCCAAGTCTCCTTAAATAAAAAGTACACATTTAATCATTGTATTAATTCGCTTCATGACAATTTCTGTAATATTTTAGTTTTATTTATTGATTGTAATCTTCATTTTCCACGTAAAGGTCCATATGTGATAAAATCCGTGCATTAAAGTGTTCACATTTTGAAAATAAAATTTGACATGAATATTTATATATGCTTGTATTTTTACTTCATGATAATAAAAATAAAAGTGCTATGTTCGTTGTTATAAATTACATTAAACTTTGCTTGTTGAAGATTGTTTTTATCTGTGTTTCATTTCCAAGGGCGTCAACCTTTGCTCGTATACAAATGCATTTTTTAAAGATAAATCTGGGGTGTACAGCTTAAAGTATAAACCAGATCAAAAGTAAATTGACTCTGTTAATTCAATAAATGTTAGGCCAATTCAACAAGGTGACTTATAGATATTTGAACTATTGAATACACGACACTATATCAACTTATCGATATATGAACTTTTGAATACAAAACACTATATCAAATAACAACTTGCATGTCAATCTATTTCAATACCATTTATTGTATTACTCTCACGTGGATCAAAATACAAAACCTAATCGCACTTTTAAAATGGATTACTGTAAAATATCTTAATTTTGTGTCCATTTAATTTTGATTTCAAATTTAGCGTGATTTTCAAAACGGTCTATTGTTTACATTTTAAACTCTCTTTTATTTTCAAAGCTCTTATTCAAACAGTTCCAATAATCTTGAAGAAAAAATACGACTGAAAAATTCAAGTAAACTAATGATGATGATGATGATGATGATGATAATGATGATGATAATAAACAAATACAAAATAATTTTTTTTTGTAAAGATACGATAAAAAAACACGGAGATACGGTAAATTTTGATCCTAATATATTTTTAACGATTCAATACGCCTCTGTATCGATTTTCCAACACGAGTAGACGCTTGTTCAAATTGTAACAATGTAGTCATACTTCAATGTTTGATCACTAAAATAATTTTAATAGATTCAGAAAGCACTTTTATTACGCATCCGTTTAACTTTTCCGCGTAAATTGATAATGAACTAGGCCTATGTACTAATGCTCGAAAGAAGTTATGCTGTCTTTAACACACGAATGAAAAAACTCGTCAAGTGCAAATAACTCTCGTAATAAAACACGCCTAAAGAAAACGTTTAAACACTTGCCTTGAAAAGACGCTAATAACATTTGCTTAGTATAAAAACTAATAACACTCTCCTTGAAAAGACGCTGATATTATTCGCATTAAGTAAACACTAATAGCACTCGGCTTGAAAAGACACTGATAACACTCTCGCCTTGAAAAGACGCTAGTTACACTCGATAAGAGTAAACACTTGCCTTAAAAAGACGCTGATAACAAGGACACTGATTACGTTCGCTGAGAGTACACACTTAAAGCACTTGCCTAAAAATACGCGACTTACACTCGCTTAGAATAAACACCAATAGCACCCGCATTCCAAAAAAAAACAAAACAAAAAAACGCTGATATCACTCGCACAGAGTAAACACTAAAACACTCGTATTGAACATTCCACACTAACACTTGCAAAGAATAAACACTCACAGCACTTGTCTTAAAAAGACGCTGATCAATAACATTGAAAACACTTGACCTAAAACTCGCTAAGAATAAACACTAAATGCATTTGCCTTGAAAAGACGCTGATAACACTCGCACAGAGATTTCGTGAGAAAATTTTTTTACAAATGTACACACAAAAAGTTATGTTAATTGTCTACATATGGTTCACAATCTGGTATAATACCATATCTGACTATGTGAACCATGTCTATATTCTGTGGAAAGAAATGAGAAAAAACTACACAATATGGCCAAGATGACACTAATTAAGTCGCTCACCTTACCCATCGAACTCATCCGAACAATTACTTAGACAAGCATCCTGACCAAGTTAGATGACAATTGAGTTAAAAATGTGACCTCTAGAGTGTTAACAAGGATTTTCCATGTTTGGGCAGTGTCCTAGTTTTTGATCCAAGGTGACCCATATTCGAACTTGACCTAGAAATCATCAAAACAAACTTGCGGACCAATTTCCGGGGTATTTGGATAACAACAGTAGCCACTAGAGAGTGAAGAAGATTTTTTCTATTTTTAGCTCAAGTGACCTAGTTTTTCATCCGAGATGACCCATATTTTAAACTCCCCAAGCAATTGACTAGACCAGCATCTTGACTAAGTTTGATGACAATCGAGTCAAAAATGTGACAATTAGAGTGTTAACAAGGTTTTCCATATTTGGGCGGTGTGACCTAGTTTTTGACTCCAGATGACCCATATATGAGCGTGACTAAGAAATCATCAAAGAAAAATTCCAGACCAATTTACAGGATATTTGGATCAAAACAGTATCCACTAGTGTTAACAAGATATTTCTATTTTTTAGCTCTTGTGACCTAGTTTTTGACGACCCATATTCGATCTCGATCTAGAATTCATCAAAACAACCTTCCTGACCAATTTCAAGAATATTCGGATAAAAACTGCAGCCACTAGAGTGTTAACAAGATTTTTCTAATTTTAATTCCTGTGATCTAGTTTTTGACTGGAGATGACCTATATTCGCACTTGACCTAGAAATCATCAAAACAACCTTCCTGATCAATTTCAAAGATATTTGGATTAAAACTGCAGCCACTAGAGTGTTAACAATATTGTTTTTATTTTTAGCTCCTGTGACCTAGTTTTTGACCCGAGACGACCCATAATCGAACTTGACCTAGAAATCATCAAAACAACCTTTCTGATCAATTTCCAGGATATTTGGATTTAAACTGCAGCCACTAGAGTGTAAACAAGATTTTTCTATTTTTAGCTCATGTGACCTAGTTTTTTTAACCCAAGACGACCCATATTCAAACATGACCTAAAATTGATCAAAACAACCTTCCTGACCAATTTCGAGAATATTTGGATCAAAACTGAAGCCACTAGAGTGTTAACAAGATTTTTATATTTTTTAGCTCCTGTGACCTAGTTTTTGATCCGAGATGACCCATATTCGATCTTGACCTGTATTTCATTGAGATAAGGTTTGATTATGATCCAATCAACACTGTGACTGCTAGAGTGTTAACAACCTAATTGTTGACGACGAACGACGCCGGACATAGCCCCATCACTATACCTCACCTTTACCACTTTGTGGTCAGGTGAGCTAATAATGTATATTGGAAAAAACCACATCAAATTGAGCAATTGCAAGTTTACGGTCCTTTCCGTCAGTCTCCGAATCATTGATAATAGCCGAGATATTCTAATTGCGCTTAGAATGGAGATTGCTTCGTTTTGACATGCTCACAAATTTTAAAATGCGTTATCTTAAACCAGCTGTGCGGATAAATATAAGTACATATAGATGCAAAATATTCATCTAAGTTAGAGTAAAACTAAAAAGTTATTGATCAATTGGACAAGTCGTTTATCGCGTTTTTAAAATTGCCACAGTTTTTATCTTCATCTGACCGAATTAACTGTGACAAAGGTTATAGTTTTATATACCTGGTAAAAATGTATGTTAAACTCATCCGAGAGGATTTCAGCTGACAAATTTATTGCTATAATAAATATTATAAAGTTTTAATCTTGAAATTTAATTTGTCTGTAAAATTGATATATTGCTTTATAAACAGTTTATGAACAGTTTAGATTTTTCTACATGTACGCCTTCTCAGTTTAATTTACACAGTTCATCAAACGTAACTTGTTAAATAATTTGGTTAAAATTTTATGAAATCAACGTATGAAAAATGAAATGACAATAAAGTTCCACTTTTACATATTTACTTTATTTCCCAATGAATAATTGAATTTGCGTCATCGGCGGTAATTTAAGACCTGTTTTTTGTATGGTCAAAGATCAATCATGAAGTAGTGTATAGACTAATTGATCAATCACGTTGTTCGTGCCTTGTCTGTCTAAACCCTTTCTAATATTTGTTCATTCAGTAATTTCGGGTATTTGTTCTGTAGTAATATATAACGTCAAATTTGTACGTGTAACGCAGATTTTATTTTTGATTTCCTTGCCTATAACTAATTTATTTGATGACAGTGTAAAAATTATGCATAGCAACATATAATAAACAAGAAACATGGCAATGCCATGAAACCAGGTTTTCAATTATCACCATTGTAGATAAATATGTTGTATTTGAAATACAAATACAAGCAACAAACAATGTAACTATGTGCAATGTAAAACATGAATAATGTAGGAGGAATTGCCACTGAAGAAAAAAAACAAAGGGCCATAATTAGGTCAAAAACTATCCAATCACAAAACCCCGACAATATGTGCCAGGGTGCTTGATGACAAAGCTTCTGTGAAAGTTTGAACAAAATCCGTTGAGAAATGTAGGACGAGTTCAGCACAGAAGAATTTGTTCACTATAATTATATTGATAATTCTGTATAATGAAAAACAAGTTACAAAGTAGACATGAAATAATATATCATATCTTTTTTAAATTACCTCCAAAGATGATATGACCTTTGACTGCCAAATCAAGTTAAAATCATGTAAACAGGATTTTCAATGTTAATGTCACTGTGACCTTGACCTTGGAGCCAGCCATGCGGAACATGCGTTCTGCACGTCATCTTGATGTGGTAAACATTTGTCTGAAGTTTCATCAAAATTCTTCAAAGGGTTGAAGAGTTACAGAGCGGACAGGATTTTCAATGTTAATGTCACTGTGACCTTGACCTTGGAGCCAGCCATGCGGAACATGCGTTCTGCACGTCATCTTGATGTGGTAAACATTTGTCTGAAGTTTCATCAAAATTCTTCAAAGGGTTGAAGAGTTACAGAGCGGACAGGATTTTCAATGTTAATGTCACTGTGACCTTGACCTTGGAGCCAGCCATGCGGAACATGCGTTCTGCACGTCATCTTGATGTGGTAAACATTTGTCTGAAGTTTCATCAAAATTCTTCAAAGGGTTGAAGAGTTACAGAGCGGACACAATTTCGTTTGACAAATCAAGTTAAAATCATGTAAACAGGATTTTCAATGTTAATGTCACTGTGACCTTGACCTTGGAGCCAGCCATGCGGAACATGCGTTCTGCACGTCATCTTGATGTGGTAAACATTTGTCTGAAGTTTCATCAAAATTCTTCAAAGGGTTGAAGAGTTACAGAGCGGACAGGATTTTCAATGTTAATGTCACTGTGACCTTGACCTTGGAGCCAGCCATGCGGAACATGCGTTCTGCACGTCATCTTGATGTGGTAAACATTTTGTCTGAAGTTTCATCAAAATTCTTCAAAGGGTTGAAGAGTTACAGAGCGGACAGGATTTCCAATGTTAATGTCACTGTGACCTTGACCTTGGAGCCAGCCATGCGGAACATGCGTTCTGCACGTCATCTTGATGTGGTAAACATTTGTCTGAAGTTTCATCAAAATTCTTCAAAGGGTTGAAGAGTTACAGAGCGGACACAATTTCGTTTGACAAATCAAGTTAAAATCATGTAAACAGGATTTTCAATGTTAATGTCACTGTGACCTTGACCTTGGAGCCAGCCATGCGGAACATGCGTTCTGCACGTCATCTTGATGTGGTAAACATTTGTCTGAAGTTTCATCAAAATTCTTCAAAGGGTTGAAGAGTTACAGAGCAGACAGGATTTTCAATGTTAATGTCACTGTGACCTTGACCTTGGAGCCAGCCATGCGGAACATGCGTTCTGCACGTCATCTTGATGTGGTAAACATTTGTCTGAAGTTTCATCAAAATTCTTCAAAGGGTTGAAGAGTTACAGAGCGGACACAATTTCGTTTGACGCCCCCGCCCATCTGCCCATCCGCCCATCCGCCCGCCATACCCCAATCTAATAACCAGGATTTTCAAAATTGAAAACCTGGTTAATAAGGTATTGAAGCAACACTTTTTGTATGTTAAAGATATACTATGCTCCAATTTGATAGAAAATAATGATAATTGCTACACAGTATCTTTGTAAATAGAAAATAAACATGTTTTGTCTTCACAAAAAAGTAAATTATTTATGTTTATTTGACGTGTGATGGGGACTGAGCCTCACATACATAGAATTTCATAGATTTACATTAAATTTCTGTGATTAAAATATTTTACTATATTTTGATATGATGAGCATAGTATATCTTTAAAGGAAACAAATAATGTTGCCAGTAAATATTTTAATTTTACGCTGAATTTTTCAATCATCATTGGTCACATTTCGGCTTTCGGCTTCAATTTTCTGGATAACTATTTTCTGGATTAACGCGCAATATCTCCGCAAGTGACCCACTTCTTATCCTACATAATCTCTAAAATAGTGGTGAGAGACAAATAGACTCATTATCTAAGGATAATTATTGTCACCAAGAAACATCTCTTACATAATAAACTAATAATTAAAACATGGTGTAATCATGGAAAACTCTAATCAAAAGATTAAAACATGGTGGAATCATAAAAAACTCCAGTCAAAAGATTAAAACATTGTGTAATCATGGAAAACTCTAATCAAAAGATTCAAACATGGTGGAATCATGAAATGCTCGCATCAAAAGATTAAAACATTGTAACATCATGAAATTTTCGCATGAAAAGATTGAAACAAGGTGGAATCATGAAAACCTCCGATGAAAATTTAAAACATTGTGTAATCGTGAAAAATCTTTCATCAAAAGATTAAAACATGGTGGAATCATGAAAAACCTCCCATGAAAATTTAAAACATTGTGTAATCATGAAAAACTGTCATCAAAAGATTGAAACATGGTGGAATCATGAAAAACTCTCATTAAAAGATTAAAACATGGTGGAATCATGAAAAACTCTCATTAAAAGATTAAAACATGGTGGAATCATGTAAAACTTTCATCAAAAGATTGAAACATGGTGGAATCATGAAAATCTCTTATTAAAAGATTTAAATATTGAGGGATCAACACAAACTCTCATTAAATGAGTAAATAAAAAAGCTATCATGAATGATTATAATATGGTATAAAAAAACTCTTATCAAATGGTTGAAGTGGCGGAATTAAGAAAAGCTCCCAACAAAAGATCAAAACATTGTGGATTCAAGAAAAGCTTCAAAATACAATCTGTTAAATGTTTTCTTCAATGTTTTTACATCAAATATAAAACGATTGACGTGTAAAAGTAAATACCACCAAGTAGTAAATCAATCAAATAAAAGGCGAACATGTTAAAGGAGCGCCGACATTAACGAGAAAGGAAAGTCAAAAGAAATTATAACAACAAAGAACGTCGTTACACGTATATAATGTTAAACTGTAAACAATTGTGAAGTATGATATAACAAAGGATTGTAACAAAGGATGGAACATTACGAAATTGTTCACTACGAACAAAATAATCAACGAAAAGATGTATATTCCAACAGATATTAAAACATTATAATTTGATAATGATTATACAACATGATGATGATTGTACAACATGATGTTGATGAATGAAAACATGACGATGATAAATCGACATGACGATTGTACGACATGATGATGATTGTACGACATGATGGATGATTGTACAACATGATGTTGATTGAACAACATGATGATGATTGTACAACATGATGATGATTGTACAAAGTGATGATTGTACGACATGATGATGATTGTATGACATGATGATGATTGTACAACATGGTGTTGATGTAACAACATGATGATGATTGTACGACATGATGATTATTGTACAACATGATGATTGTACGACTTGATGATTGTACGACTTGATGATGATTGTATGACATGATGATTGTACGACTTGATGATGATTGTATGACATGATGATGATTGTACAACATGGTGTTGATGTAACAACATGATGATGATTGTACGACATGATGATTATTGTACAACATGATGATGATTGTGCAAAATGATTGATTATACATCATGATGATGATTGTACGACATGATGATGATTATACAACATGATTGATGATTGTACACACCTTACCTTATCGTCATAAACTAGAATCTGCTATGATAGAACATTTTGGCTATGTTAGAACAAATTATTAAACTGTTTTAAAACTAAAGGCATGGCATGTGACTGAATGTGAAATTATTTTTAAAGGTAGCAAATTGAAAACATAGTAGTTTGTTGACTTATATACAAAATACTAATTCACTATGCAAAAGGAGCAAAAGATGGTTAAGGTAAATGACCAATGTGTATCTTTTTGGAAACTACATGTATTTATATAGGACACCAAAATAAAAAGCTTTTGAGAAATATCGGAATAGATTATGAAAACGTTACGTCAGTTATGATGATATCATGTTACCTAGATAAAAGTGTTCAAAGCAAACACATAAATAATGCATAACGCCAGGGTGCGAGCGGACTGTGACCTTTAACATTTTTAGTGATATCTCGGTGGTCGATCCTCCTGGATTATCAATTTCTTCGCAAGTGACCGACTACTAATCCCATATGATTTTTAATCAGCGGGGAGAGACAAATGAACATTAGACTCATGTCCGAAATCAATTGTCACAAATAGATTTCACCTAACCAGCCGTCCCTGGCTTACCAATTCGATGCTTTCTCAATTGAAAAACGCGGCGGACAAACGCACTAGTAATGTATGATGAAATAAACATAATTAATCTCATTAAATTTGGGCCGTTTACAGAAAATTCCTTTTTTCTTTTTTTATTAAAAGGTAATCGATATACCTTCGTCATAAAACACCATGAATATATTAATCATCTTTAGACACATTAGAGACATAATGGTGTCAATTAAGTTTATGTAAAATCTGAAAAAGGTATGATGAAAATAACCTTTTGATTTAATAAGATCCAAGATCCAAAATAACGTAGATCGTGTTTGAATGTTTTATCAATGATATAGAGGTAGGTGTGACCAAATATGGAACGTCGCCAATAATTTCAGGCCGTGCGTATAAATAAGCGATACTACGATTTCAAAAGCCTCAGTTATCAACTTTCGTCAAAAACGAGTACAAGCAACGAAACTATACAGTATCGGAAAATATATAAAGATATTTTGATAGTTTTTAATTAAAAAAGATAATTGAGATAGAAAAAAGTTCGAAATTGCTTTTCTAATGTCAAAATGAATTATGTTTAAACAAACGAAAAGGACTAAAGATAAAAGTTTAAAATAAAAAAAACTATCATACAGTGAAAATAAAGACAATTATTCTGAATTATTTTATTAATGAATGTTCAATATGCTGGGCTTCGAATACGACGATAAAGATACAGATGTAAGTTTTAGTTCATCACCTCCAAACAGACCATTCGTCGTTGAAGGCTCGGACTTATTTAAAGCAGTGATGGAAGACCTTCATCAAGATAGTAGACTCACACGTGAAGTTGTTGATGATGTATCAACACCGTCTACAGACAAAACACGCTGTGAGGAAGTGAGAAACATAGGTAATAATTATCTATGTAAACAGTGTTTAAGTAACACAAAATTGTGCAGTTGTTATCAAAAAGATGGATCTCATTGTACGAATAATCGGGTACAGTGGATAGACGAACTTTACGACAAACCAATCGCCGTAGAAAAGACAATTTATGACTTCCCACAGGATGGACCTATCGCGCCAAAGACATGTTTTGAAAAAAATGTTAAACCCATTTTAAAACATAAAGCAACGTGCATCATTATCTTTTCAGAATAACAATCGACAGTGCAATTGAATAAGAAGGATATCAATGTGTTTGGACAATAAAAAATACGGGTGGATGAAAATGAAGTGATGATATGTGTGACAAAGATATTTTTGTGTGGATGATACTGTTTACAGAATATCTCTCGCAAAGACAACTTTCCAGTTTCATTTTGTATTTTCTTAAAATGCTATTGAAAACAATTCTGCATCAATATTGAAACTATTCAATAATTTAACAAACCATTATGATAATGTCATACCACAGTGTTCATTACTCTTTTTACAGAAATGCCATAATCTGTGTTGATGTTAATGCATGAATGTCATTCTTTAGTTCAGTTTATCAAATAAACAGATGCATTCAAACAAAGGTGCTCTATCATTTGTAATATTGCTATATAATCTACATGTAGTTCCATTATAATTGTGTTACATGTACAGATCAACCCAGATACTGTTTAAAGTGTTGTAAATATTTCGTATCATGATTTATATGTTTTATCTATATGTATTAGATATTGTAAAACCCTAGTATATTTTATCTAAGTCAATTCAATGAACAAAACAAACATAAAAAGTTGCAATATGTATATTTATAACATGTTTTGAGATGTTTATTGTCACTCCACATTGGAGTTACAAGAGGCTATTTTACAATCATATTTTACGCAATTCACAGCAATTTGTAAATACTTATTCTTTTATTTTGTCATTTCTGCGACTTTTATATTTCATTTATATAAATATATTTATAGTTCGACTAATGCACAATGCATGCACATTACTGCTATCACCGCAACTTTATATTCATATTGATTCTCTAGTGGACGGTAGAATTGTAATTGTTTTTGAAATAAATCACTTGATATGTAATGAAAAAATAAAGTAGATATAAAGTACAAATGAAGTGTTTTTACTCAATTCCCAATCTTTATTGCGCAGGCCAAACCCTTTCCCTATGTGTCTAATAAAGATGAAAGTGTTAAAAAGGCCCACAATAACAGTGATTTGAATTTTAAAAAGAGCAATCTAAATGTGTGCATTGACAATCAAATGTAAAGTGAACGTTTGTTGAACGGATTTGAAAAAATATTTCCGTATTCTGAAAGAAGCCTGAATACGCCATTCACTAATATTTTGAAAGCCATTGAAATATGTTTTCTATTTTTAAGAACAGCCTTTCTATATGTAATTTAGAAATTACTATTTGACATTTTCTAATTTGTTTATTATTGGTTTTACCCCAAGCGGTAAACTTCCAATCATTCGAAATAACAGAACAAAATACCGAACGAAGAATGTGTGCTTTTACTTCTGGTAATTGAATTCGTCGTTGTGATTCAGGTAAATTAGTCAAAATTATATGAAACAGTAACAAAAATTGAACAATTTAGACTAATCATAGATGTGGTCCAAGGCCTAAAACTATCCGACGCCTTTCTGACATTCTAAGTAGATGACATTTTTATCGCAACTTAGGTCATTTAAAACTAGGTGATCTTTCTTCCAACAATGTTGTTCACCTTAAATCTAATCACTGGATTTAAGCAGTCTAATATAATGTTATCTTTTGAAGTCACTTAAATGTGACGGTAACTTTTACAACAGTTTAATGAAAGATATGGAAACAAATTATGGATGATGTTTCGTTTAAAGTAACGAACATTTTTCTGTTTCATTAACATTTACTAAAAAAAATACATATGATAATTCGCATAAAATGCATAGTTCTTTTTAGAAGTAAACTTTTTTATTTAATAAGAAGTGAACGAAATCTTAAATGGCATAACCTTTAAAATAAAAACAAGAGGGCCATGATGGCCATGAGGTCGCTCACCTGTATATATGCCCCCCCCCCCCCGGGCCAATTTTTACAGACTTGGTAGACACCCATAAGAAGATGTTTCATGCTAAACATCTAAGTTCTAACTCATTGGGTTTTTTAAAAGAAGATTTTTAAGTTTTTACTATACACATATAGTTAAAAACAATGACACCCCTGGGGCAGGGCCAGTTTTGACCCCTGGGCTTTTATTTGAACAAACTTTGTAGATATTTACTTAAAGATGTTTCATGTATAATATCTATAACTCAAGCTATTTGGGTTTTTTCAAAGAAGATTTTTAAGTTTTTGCTATACACATATAAGGAAAATCAATGACCCCCGGGGCAGGGCCAGTTTTGACCCCAGGGCTTCTTTTTTGAACATACTTGGTAGACACCCATTAGAACATGTTTCATGCTAAATATCTTAGCTCTAGCTCTTTGAGTTCTTTAAAAGAAGTTTTTACTATATGCATATAGGGAAAATCAATGACCCCCTGGGGCGGGGCCAATTTTGACCCCAGGGCTTTTATTTGAACAAACTTGGTAGACACTCATTAGAAGATGTTTCATGCTAAATATCTTAGCTCTAGCTCTTTGGGTTCTTTAAAAGAAGATTTTTTAAGTTTTTACTATATGCATATAGGGAAAATCTATGACCCCCTGGGACGGGGCCAATTTTGACCCCAGGGCTTTTATTTGAACAAACTTGGTAGACATTCACTAGAAGATGTTTCATGCCAAATATCTAAGCTCTAGCTCTTACGGTTCTTTAAAAGAAGATTTTTTAAGTTTTTACTATATGCATATAGGGAAAATCAATGACCCCCCCCCCCCCGGGGCGGGGCCAATTTTGACCCCAGGGCTTTTATTTGAACAAACTTGGTAGACACTCACTAGAAGATATTTCATGTCAAATATCTTAGCTCTAGCTCTTTGGGTTCTTTAAAAGAAGATTTTTTAAGTTTTTACTATATGCATATAGGGAAAATCTATGACCCCCTGGGGCAGGGCCAATTTTGACCTCAGGGCTTTTATTTGAACAAACTTGGTAGACACTCATTAGAAGATGTTTCATGCTAAATATCTTAGCTCTAGCTCTTTGGGTTCTTTAAAAGAAGATTTTTAAGTTTTTACTATATGCATATAGGGAAAATCAATGACCCCCTGGGGCGGGACCAATTTTGACCCCAGGGCTTTTATTTGAACAAACTTGGTAGACATTCACTAGAAGATGGTTCATGCCAAATATCTAAGCTCTAGCTTTTACAGTTCTTTAAAAGAAGATTTTTTAAGTTTTTACTATATGCATATAGGGAAAATCAATGACCCCCCGGACCGGGGCCAATTTTGACCCCAGGGCTTTTATTTGAACAAACTTGTTAGACACTCATTAGAAGATGTTTCATGCCAAATATCTAAGCTCTAGCTCTTACGGTTCTTTAAAAGAAGATATTTAAAGATTTTTCTTTCGGTTGCCATGGCAACCAGAGTTCTGCATGAAATGGAATTCTTTGAACAATCTTGATAGAGCTTCATACAAAGAGGAAAATCAATGACCCCCTGGGGCGGGACCAATTTTGACCCCAGGGCTTTTATTTGAACAAACTTGGTAGACATTCACTAGAAGATGTTTCATGCCAAATATCTTAGCTCTAGCTCTTTGGGTTCTTTAAAAGAAGATTTTTTAAGTTTTTACTATATGCATATAGGGAAAATCAATGACCCCCTGGGGCGGGGCCAATTTTAACCCTAGGGCTTTTATTTGAACAAACTTGGTAGACACTCATTAGAAGATGTTTCATGCCAAATATCTAAGCTCTAGCTCTTACGGTTCTTTAAAAGAAGATATTTAAGATTTTTCTTTCGGTTGCCATGGCAACCAGAGTTCTGCATGAAATGGAATTCTTTGAACAATCTTGATAGAGCTTCATACAAAGAGTATTCCTGCCAAGTTTCATTAACATTGGCCTTGCAGTATCATAGAAGATGTCCTTAGAATATTTAAAATGTGGACGGACGACAGACGACGGACGCCATTTGGTTGGCCATCCTAAAAGCTCACCTGCACTTTGTGCAAGGTGAGCTAAAAATGGGTCAGAGGAAAAAGAGATCATCTAAAACCTCGCTAATGGATGTATAATCGGCTGTAGCAATTTGCGTACATACCAACATGCCTCCAGATTTATGTTCATAAAAGTTTTGAAAATGCAAATGCAAAAAAGTAAAATATTTAGAAGTGAACAAAGAAAGTAATTTAAGATTAAAGTCCACGTTAATTACCAAATAAATGTGGTCAAAATATGCAAAGACACCCCTTACTGCGTTAATCACCCAGTAGAAATATGGTGATAAATACTGCAAAATCAGTCATTAATCGCACATAACATGTATATTGTTAATTGAATCTTAAATCTTTTTGTTTTTCCTTAAAATTGAGTACATTTTTCTCAAGTTTTATTTTAAAAAAATAGTTTGGCTCATCTGAAGGCGTGCAACTTTAATGGATTTGTCTTACTTTTAATTAGGAACAATGCAAATTGTTCGAAGGTCAAGGGTGAATCAATATAAAAATACAAAGATTATGCTACTAAAATTATAGTGCCTGGTTACATAATTATGCAAGTGGGCCTGCCTCTATTCTGGTGGCAAACGTGGCCACTTCCGGTTCCAGCAGCTTATGGGTTGAAAGAAACCAATGTATGAAAATGTAAATTGGAATAGAGACCAATACTCGTGAACGTATGCTGCCGAACATATCACTTTGGACACATGTGATTCACTATTTAAATCATCTATCAAATTAAATTAGTTGTTGACACGTACCCGGTGTTATTATTGATATAAATCTCATGTAAATAGAAAATAGAAGAACAATAGCCGTGCCTGTATTTTGTCACAGTGTTAATTATACGTTGCTATCTACGGTACAGATAAATTAAACTGAACTGGAATGACCTATCGGCATGCTGTCATTAACCCAGTGCAATTAAACAACACAATCTTGTGGTCAAATTATACTCTAGATAATTCACAGAGGTTATCAAGTAAGAAAATATTCGATCAAGTACACTTAGAAAGAAAGACTTGAAACTATATAATACTACTCCCGATATTTTTCTAGAAAAAAAGTGTTAACGGCATATAAGATATTCTCTAATGGACTTTTTGTATAACATGCAACTATAACCGAGAGAAGGAATAGTTCTCTGCCAGTTCTAAACAAATATTTTCAGCAAAATCGTTTTCCCTTTCTATAAAAAGCTCGATAAATAAGAGCTGTATCAAGTGTTACGGTATTAGAGAATATAAACCTTAATTTTGAAAGCAATGCTACTGTCCGCAGTCATGATGTTCGACGGATGAGAGCGGCTCAGGATGTTTTTAACTTTAGTGACTCAATGGCATGGAAAATGGCACGATCGTGTTGTAGATAAAGAACGAATTAAATCATATGTATACGGGAAACAAACTTCATATGGACTCTTTCAAGATCGACTTAAATATTATGAAAAGAAAATAATTTTACTCTTTATAATTTGTATAAAAAATAGTTCATATATCTTATGGGTATAACCTTTAAAGATTTTAATTGAAGTACAAAAGTGCAGATGTACTGTTAACTCGTCATACTTAGTAACGTTATAAAAAAGAAAAGAAGGCTCTTAGCTTTAGTATTGTTTCGCGAGTATTTTTGTAATGAAAACATGTTTCTAATCATAAATGGGACATTAAATCAAAGAAATCTGAAACGGTCAACGACTTTTCTTTCTTTATGTGAACAGCCTTCTCAAAAATCCATTTTATCATTACATTAGTTACATTAAAGTTACTGTGTTTGTGTGCGAATTGATAATAAGAGGTCAACAGAACCTAGTATGAAACATAGAGAACTATGTAGACTCAGTTCAATGGACTTTTCGCTGATTACTTTGTGTGATTACAATCGATAAATAGGTGAACGATATGATCTCATTCCTTGTTGTGTCATTACTTTTTTCAGTTGACCAAGGAAACTTGACAGAATTTGATGAGACAGATCAACAATGAATCATTTTATCAACTTGAGATATAAGAAATTAAATAAGGCCAACCCATAGCATTTCAGCTACAATGAAGTATATATTTTTTCACTCTCATTTCACTGAAATTGCAGTAGGCCATAATTCTAAAAAAATCATTGAACCGTAAAATGCCAAAGAAATGCAAACCGATTATTCTTCTAGTTTGAATGAAATTGCACCAGGAGTTTCTGAGTAGTTCGTTTTGTGACGGACGGACAGACAGTCGCTTTTATGTTACCACTACTCTAGAGGCGATTCAATAAAAAACATGACATGCCCACGGACAGAGTCGTCTTAATTCAAACCTGAACCTATAAGCTTCAGTTCAAGGAGAAAGATGTAAACATAGGCGAGATGTGCCAACAAATCCTCTTAATACTCAAGGCAGTCTTAACATTGAATCATCTTAGGTGACCTTGACCTGGTTCATGTGCATGACACAAAGTCTCATGATGAACATTTGTGCCTTAAAATTCAATTCAATTTATTTAACAAGAGGGCCATGATGGCCCTGAGGTTGCTCACCTGTATATAGCCCCCCCCCACACCCATAAGATGTTTCATGCTAAACATCTAATTTCTAGCTCATTGGGCTTTTTTAAAAGAAGATTTTTTAAAGTTTTTACTATACACATATAGTTAAAAACAATGACACCCCTGGGGTGGGGCCAGTTTGACCCCAGGGCTTTAATTTGAACAAACTTTGTAGACACTCACTAGAAGATGTTTCATGCTTAATATCTAAACTCTAGCTATTTGGGTTTTTTAAAAGAAGATTTTTTAAGTTTTTGCTATACACATATAAGGAAAATCAATGACCCCCTGGGGCGGGGCCAATTTTGACCCCAGGGCTTTTATTTGAACAAACTTGGTAGACACCTATTAGAACATGTTTGATGCTAAATATCTTAGCTCTTGCTCTTTGAGTTCTTTAAAAGAAGATTTTTTAAGTTTTTACTATATGCATATAGGGAAAATCAATGACCCCCTGGGGCGGGGCCAATTTTGACCCCAGGGCTTTTATTTGAACAAACTTGGTAGACACTCACTAGAAGATGTTTCATGCCAAATATCTAAGCTCTAGCTCTTAGGGTTTTTTTAAAAGAAGATATTTAAAGTTTTTTTTCTTTCGGTTGCCATGGCAACCAGAGTTCTGCATGGAATTAAATTCTTTGAACAATTTTTAAAGGTGACCACCAAAGGAACATTCCTGTGAAGTTTGGATGAAATTGGCCTAGTGGTTTATGAGGAGATGTCATTTAAAGTAAAAGTTTACGGACGACGGACAGACGGACGAAAAGAGATATCACAAAAGCTCACCCTGTCACTTTGTGACAGGTGAGCTAAAAATTCCTCCATGCACGAAGTTCTGGCATGGCAAAGTTTGGACCA
Organism: Ruditapes philippinarum; assembly: GCF_026571515.1. Classification (NCBI taxonomy): domain Eukaryota; kingdom Metazoa; phylum Mollusca; class Bivalvia; order Venerida; family Veneridae; genus Ruditapes; species Ruditapes philippinarum. Next base: position 148,665 of record NW_026852876.1, read on the forward strand.
CGCACGCATACACAAACACTGAACAGCCATTTTGACAATGATGTAAAGCTCAGCGCAAGCAGGCTTGACAAAAATCCTCTGACCACTTAGCATAATACTTCAAAGTATAAGCAAGATACATGGTGGACAAACAAATTTTGATATTTTTATTTGACCTCTTGTGATCTTGACCTTCATTTTGTGCAACACAACTTTTTAAGTTTAAATTTGTTATTTGACCTTTAACCCTAAAGATACCTTGACCTTTGCCACAGACACCTGAATTTTTCACGCAACACTCCGCCTCACTATGAAGAACATTTGTCCCAAGTTATATTATTATAAAAATCCAGCCACACATATAGAAGTTATGCTCTGGACAAGGACACGGGTTTTGTGCAAATTCCCTCCCCCTGTGTGACCTTGACTTTTGAGTGGCAGATCTGGATTTTGTAAGTGACACAATATAATAAATAAAATATAATTTGAAAAGTTGAGTAAGTCTACAGTTTATTTTCACACATATAACATTACAACAAAGCAGTTACAATAACATCTCCACAATTGTTTAACAAAGACCTGTAACTTCAAGATAAATTTCAATATCAGTTTTTTTCTGTTGGCAGTGTGCTTTCTTCCTGTAGATGTTCTTTTTTTCTATTTTCTGGTCACCATTTCCCTAATACATCTTGAACTATCTGCCCACATCTGTGATTTCTTCTAATTTATTTTGAGTAGTTGTACTTCAAATTTTAGATCGGCATTGGGAGGGATAGTGTATTCAGTTAAGGATCAATCTACTTCATCAACAAGAGCTAGCTACATAATAACCTATGTGTTTAAGCTTAGCTCAGGACTTCAGTCCATAAAAGCCATTTTATCCCTACTTGGTTGATAATTATCACTTTTATTACATGTACTTATGTCCATGCAAATATATAGTAAATACCAAATCAGTAAAATAGACTTGACAATGAAAAGTCAAATAAATTTTTAATTTGATGATCTTAACATTTATTCCACTGAATGACAGAACTTTCATGACAGTATGTTAAGTATTTTACCAACATCATGACAAATGACTGAGGTACTTTTAAACAGGGAAATGTTTTGAAAAAACAGGAACATGTACTTTTGTCCAGAGAATATCAATACACCAGTAACATAGGTTTCAATTTGGCAAATATTAGTTTTTACTATTTCTGATTTTTATAAATAAGAATTAAAAAAATTATATTGTGAATTATGGAACTTGGACCAAAATTATAAAATGTTTTGAGTACTGAAAATGTAAGTAATATATTAAATTTTGTGAAAATAAGTTGCAAACAAAAGCTATGTCTTTGCATTGCTTGTCATGAGGGACAGAAAAAAAAATTTTTTGAAAGGGTTATTTTGGTAATAAAGACAGATGTGCTCTGGACATTATGATGCTTACATCATACACAAATATCAAACCGTCAAATCATCACAACAGACTCTTTAATGACTTATCTTTTGTTTGTCTATGCATACAGTATAGTTTATAAAAGGATATACTCCTCCTGCTCCTTGAGGTCCATACCCATAGTCTGAGCTAATGTTTAGAACTGCCTTCTCCCCTAAACTCATCTGAAATATCAATCAATATATAATAACATTTCCCATACAGTCAGCATGAAAACTACATAAGGGGAGATAATTCAAATTCTTGTGTTATTGGACATGAGTAGTTACTCCCCATGGATTATATCCAGCTAAAGGAAATTAAAAGTCATCAAGAATATATCTTGTAACATCAATATATTTACATTATCAATTAATCTTTATATATGTATAAAAGCAGTCTTTTTGGGGTAGCTTTTGGGAAATCAGACTGACATATTGCAGTTAAACTTTATTCCCCATGCAATATCTTCCAGCAGACAAAAGCCTTAGTTTTTAGGTTTGGTTTTACAAATCCCTAAATGAAAGAAGATAAGCTCTTGACCAAACTGGACACTGGATGGACAGTGCCTGCTGCCAACAGCAATCCTGTTTATATGTCACTTTAAAAAAATATCGGCATATAAAAAATGAAAAAAAAACATCAACCTTTTTTATATAAAGTTGAAAGCTATATGTAAGCTATTATATAGAAAGATTCAAATTTATACCTGCATGACACCTTCATCCCAACCTGAAATAAAACCAAATAGCATAGTCAGAAATGCGTATTCTTCCTTCCATATATACTATGCTCATCTTTGAGTAAAATAATTTTATCACAGAAATTTATTGAAACCTATGAAATTCTTACTTAATATATCTAATTTGAATGAAAGAATGTACAACATTTGTATGGGAAGTTGAGATCCCTACTACAGGTCAAGTAAGGTTGGTCCTTAAAAAAAAACAAAAAAAAAAAAAAACTGCCAGGGTTTTTTTTTTAATGACACCTTATAATTATATTCATATTGTGGCCTTATGTAGAGTTTAATACTTATCTCCTTTGTGTGAAATCAAAACATGTTGGTCTTATATTTTCGAAGAGAAAGTGTAGCAATTTTTAAAATTTTTAAATATTAAATTCATATCTTTAAGGAATAGCTATTGCACTAAAGAGTCATGATGATGACTTCAATTAAATTATTGTGGTTCATTATATAAAGCTGTTCAATTTTTGTAATCTATATTTCTTTGTAAGGGATACTTTAATAAACCATTTATTAAGTCATTATATCCTTTTCAGCCCTGTTCTTTCCATATCTTGTACATAAACTAAGAATACAATTTTTGCCTAAAATTTATAATATTGATATATTTTTTATCACAAACCTTTGATAACTTGACCTACTCCAATTGTAAACTGAAATGGACGACCTTTATCTACTGAGCTGTCAAACTTCTTTCCATTACTAGCTAAAGTACCTGAAAAAGAAAGAGAGCCATTATTTCACATTACATCTACAAATGTATGATCCAATTCAATGCTGACAAATCAAAAAAAATTTTTGCTACGGTAATCCAGATGTGTTGATATATACACTGAATACACATTATATATCACAAAGTCTTCATATTTCACATATTGATTGGTCATAGGTACTATATGACCCCTACTGATTTCCATGTCTCTAGTTTAAAGGTCAAGGTCAAAAGGGCCTTAAATGTCACAATGGTGTCCGCTCATTATCTTGAAAGTTATTTATCACAAAGACATTAACATAACTTTGACAAGGTTGTTGCTTTGTTTAAACTTTACATTATAAAGAAGAAGCGGAAGAAAATAAACATTGTTTATCTTTACAATTTTTAATTTTGATCTAGGCTAATTAATTTTAAGATGGGCTACTTGTTAACAAAAGTTATAAGCCCAACTGGCTAACTTAATTTCAATTATTATTTGTGTCAAGGATTTGAGTCAACAATCTTGGAAGTTTAAGCAGCCTGCCAGTAGTGACCGGCCTGTCATTAATGATCACTTTTGGCCAACAAAAATGACAAAAATTGTCTTACTTTAAGCATTGACCTACCTGTGTAGTGCATGGATAATGTATCTCCCGGTTTTGGGAAGGTTTTACCTGAAACAGAAATAACATTACATGTACATAATTATGTATGTCAAATATGTATAAAAGTCACTCAAAGATGACATGCAGTTTGAATTAGCAATTAAATCTATGTTTCTTATCACTAGCAAAATCATATGCGATATGGCTAATAACTTTAGCAGCGTCAATATTTCTAGAATTACTTAATTTTTTTACTCTAATTTTTCTTTAGGGATATACAATTATTTGTATTTTGAAGTGCTTGAAGCTTCACCACACTAGTGTCTGTGTTATAAATGACAGAAATTAACACAGGTTTTTGGCTTGTGAATGTGACATGTATATTATACATGTATGACTGATTTATGTTTACAATACATATTACGGTATCATTTCTAAAAAAGAAAGTTTAAAACAAAACAAAATTTTATGTTGGATCACGGCTTTAAAAGGAATAATCTGGACCTAATTGTTAAGCTAATAATTGAGTCACACACATTAGATAAAGGTCAATTCAAAAGAGGAGAGATGATAATGTCACATCCAAATACTGATTAAATATCAAAACTGAAAATTACTTAATTTTATAAACTACTATTCAACGCATAATTTCATTAGACCAATCGGATGAAAAGAACAGGGGACTGACAAGAAATGTCTATATTGCATTCATGAAGAGTTAATATTAAGTAAAATAAATTATGGTTGAATTGTATAATTATAATAATACGTGTATTATGTACCTAAAATGATAAAAACTTGAAAAAAACCAAAATTGTATGAAAGAGTGATGACGGCTCAAATTCCTTCAATCCTGCAACTGTCTATTTTATCAGCTGCAGAAAGCCTTGCCTGATAACTAATAACTTGTATATCTCAGTCAATGCGAAAGTCAAAATTTTTTTCCAGCCACAAGGACTGGGATCCTTAGATTTATTTCCGGCCCTGGTTCTGAAAGGTATTTTTTGTAGGGGTGGGGGAGGGATATTGCCATAATTATAAACAAAAATATTAAGCAAATATGAATTATCAGACTCAACTATAAGATACTTTGAAAAATATATACAGAAACATAATAATTAAAACATTAGCATAATTCACAAGAAAACGATACCGCTTTCAAAAGTTTAATTTTGAAGATTGGAGAAAAAATATGTTTTGGTAGGAAATTATCTAAGACAAGATGGTGGCTTACATTACTTAGCAAAAACTGGTTGTATCTTGCGTGATTTTGGTTATCTGGGTCTTTGAATACAAGCAAAAATGAAAAAAAAGATCGATCTTGGAAGTTTTGTATAATTTAGAAGGCCAAAAATTGTGTCAAACTGGCTGAAATTTTATTCGGACATGAGGACCGGCTGTATCGAAATTTATCTCGGCCCTCCTGATTTTTAGTTGGCGAGGTCGGAGGACCGACAGACTTTCGCACAGACTGATATCTCCAGTCATTATGTCACATGGTAAGCCTAAAATGACGTCACATGGTTAGCAGCAAAACATAACTACATATAGACGCTGTTTATATCAGGGGAAAAGTAAGAATGAACCCAGTGAATTAATCTAAAAATATGATTAAACTAGACAAAAGCAGGATAAATCGAAAACATGGTTGTTGTCGCCATGGAGAAGGTTTATCCTGTTCACTGCGAAAGTGAATCTTGCCTCGCTAATAGGGCTTGGGCAAGTATCAGAGTACTATGATAATCAAAAATATAAATGAAAAATCTAAAACCAACATTCATCAGTCCAGAGATCGTGGATCGTGATTGTATTTGTTTATATACATGCACACACTCTAAAAGTCTGGAAAAAACTTTTTGTATGAATTACCGTATTGTATAAACCCCTTGTTCACGTACGATAAATAAGCAGCACAAAATTATTGTAGACAATACAGTAGTCCGCTGATAAAGTTTGTCAAGTATTGATTTTTCCTGCTCTGGCGGGAAATTATGACGTAACACACATCAGTTTACCTGTGTGTAAAAAACTTGATTTAATGATTTAATCAATACACAATGGAAGGTTGCACTTCTAAGAAAACGTACACGAATGCATTCAAACTGGAAGTTGAATGTTACTTGCAAGTTACAACAGTTAGTTTGTTTCTGTTTATTTTTTTAAATACACTTCGGATATTAAAATTTTCAAGTCGGGTAAGATTTTTTTTCATTTTTCACACAGGGGGGGGGGGGGGCTAATTAGAAGGGGGGCTATAAATAGAAACAATATGGTATGTGACATTTACCTAAATACAATTTGCTGTTTAAAGACGGGTCAACAAACAGGTACCATGATGCTGAGCTAGGAAGTTATTTTTGAAAAAGGAATCACTTTATCTTTGTTGAGCACTATGTTTTTAAATGAAAATAAATTAATAATTTTAGTTGCTATTTAATATATAGACACAGATATATATAGATAGGAAGCTCAGAAAATAGATGATAGTCAGATTCAGACCCACAATCCATTACGCACTGGGGTGATAATCAGGATTTTCACTCTTGTTATACTAAGGTGATATCTGTGAATTATTGTTTACAATTACATTGCTAACATGGATTTTCATCGGAGAAATATTTGTATGAATACTTTTTAGTGTGTATTGTACATTTAAAAATAAATAACTATTGCTTATAATAAAAATTGAAAATGATTCGTCTTATTTGTCGATGTACCTCCGGAAATTCAATATGGTGGTATTTTGGCTACTTTTACCCAGAATGCATCAAATCTTGGAAAATCCCACCACACGTATATGATAACTTGCATAAACAGAATTCTGCCAATACTGAATTTAACTGTGGGATGTCACAGTTTCTTCTCCATGTATATTTAGTTCCACGATATAGATTTATTACAATTTTTTATGTGACATTTATCAAAGGTGTTATTTTTAATAATCCAAAATTAGCGAAACTCAAATTTATAATAACATCACACATCATAGTCCAAAATAATAGATGTTACAGGCTAGTTATAGTTTATGTCAGTCAAGTCTGACGTCTAATAGTTATTGCTCATAAACGCATTGCATCATAAAAAATTCAAAAAATGTCTATTGTCTAGCCTTTCAAGCTTTATTCAAAAGCTTATCTTCTTTTCTTTCAATTTCATGCTTAATCATAAACAAAAACTCTCAAACAGTCACTGTACTTATCAATTTAAAATAAAATATAAACATCAATCTATTTTGGTCTATCAGCCATACTGGTAAAGCAAGGTGTTTTACATATTGATTCCAAATTTTTGAATGGAAAATATATTCGAATACACTGACGGTGCATGGGCAATTATTTCGTTAAAAAAATATTCCGTTAGAATGTTCTGACTCAGTTAAATGCTTGCATTTGAATTAGCCAATCAGGTTTCGCGCACTTTATAGCTGCCATTTGTTTATCGGCTGTAAAAGGAATTTAAATACATGAGAGGATTTAATCATGATTTTTCGGATGTGACAGTAATTATTTTAACAAAAGGTATTTTTTTTGTAGTTTAGTTCATAAATAGGTCAAAACTAATGTAAATACACGCTGTCTTAATTGTTTTTCGTTACGCCTGATTTTCTGGCGGAACATGCTATGGGTTTTTGAGCAATTTTGATATGACGTTCTTTGCCCAGAAGCAAAAATATCTCAAAGCGACGTCATATTTAAACACATCGGTCATCCTGTCTGCAACAATGCCTGAAAAGGAGTCGCACTGATATAAAATTCAACCATTTACTTCCAATCTTTGGAAATACTTTGGTAAAGCTCGCCAAGATACACATAAAAGTTAAATTAAATCTATAACTTCTGTCCTAGATTAATTCAAAAATTTCTCCATTCTCACATCAACAAATTATATGATGTATTCTCTTTTTCTTTTATCTTTGGAAAAAGTCATTTAGACATTTGAGCAGGTCGTTATAATATCCAAAAATATTGACGTTCTGTATCTGTGAGGGTACGTCGTAGAGACCAAAATCTGGCTTTAACACGACGTTGGATAAATTTGCAAAAATATCCATGGTGTTACATGAAGTGCGGACTATTTCGGATGAACCGTTATTCGGACACTTGTAAAAGTAGTCCATGGCATCCTACTTTGGGGGGCAACCGCCCCTATATTCTGATGGATAGTCATCTAAATAACTTACCGTCACCTGGTGATACCCTTACAACTTCTACACCCATTTTACAGTTAATTGTATGTGGTTAAGCCTTCAATTATCACTTACAATTTTCCACTTCACCCGTTTTTTGCAAGAGTGAGAGCACCGCACTAAATACCGTATTCCGGTATATACCGGACAACAGGTAATAGGACATTTCGGACAACAGTATGCCTAAAATACGAAAGTGACTTTTTTGACGAAAGTGAGCGAAAGTGACTTTTAAAATATGAATTATAGCGTTTTAATAGACTTTTACAATAAAATTCAGAATGTAGACGTATATGATCAGAAATTGATTATATTTATTATCAAAAATAATCATTATGATAATTTAATCGCCATTTATTTTTAATGTAAGATTATAAATATACTGTATTCTTTTTTTGTGCAAAATAGTTTTCAACAATGAAATAATGCCAATGTTGCTGAATTTGGGTGTAGCGCAAGTTTAATTCTGCGACAATGTCATTTTATGAGTGACACATTTTTCATGCTTGATTATTAAATCGATCATACTCTATTCTGTTTCATAATATTGATTTTTTTATTTCATCTGCCCCACATTTCATTATATTAGATTTACAGATTAACATGCATAGTCTTGTTGTTTTAGTGAAGTTAATTTTAATCAAAATATTTTTTTATATTAAAGAGCATATCAATAAATATTTTAGTGATGACAGTTCTAAGTCCATAGGCCTACTTATCAACACTATTTGATATATATTTGACTGTAATTAACAAGATGACATGTAAATAATCATTTGTCGTATATAATATAACACTTTCCCAATTTACACAAGATATATAAGTTTCTTGGGGTAGTCCTGGGACTAAAAATGTGTATCTTTCTGTCCCAGAGTGTGTCTTGGGATGTCTTGGGGTGTCTTGGGGTAAATAGACCGACCCTTATTTCTATACACAAGTACAGAGATCTTCCTTTCACTCACATTGAAAAATATGAAAGTGACTTCAAAAATATCAAATATAGCTTTAATTTGAATTTATATTTATATAACAGTTTGTAGACGTATAGTTTCAGAAATTGATAATATTTATTTTCAAAAATAATCAATAAGATGATTTAATCGCCATTTATTTGCATAATTTCTATACACAAGTACAGAGATCTTCCTTTCGCTCACATTGAAAATACGAAAATGACTTATAAATATCAAACATACTGTTTAAAGTGAAGTTCTTTACTAAAATTGCTCTTAGTAGACGTATATTATCAGAAATTGATAAAATTTATTTTCAAAAATAATAATTATGAAGATTTAATCGCCATTTATTTGCATTATTTCTATACACAACTACAGAGATCTTCCTTTCGCTCACATTGAAAAATACGAAAGTGACTTATAAAATATCAAATATAGCGTTTAATTTGAATTTATATTGATATAACAGTTTGTAGACGTATAGTTTCAGTTATTGTATTGTATTACATATTGTATTAAACATTTCCTATTCAACTGTGAAATCCTTAAACTGAACCCAAAATAAAACAGTACTGTGTGAAATAATAAAAGAGTACACAATATTAACTGGAAGAAATTTTAATTACCTTTATACACCAAGCTGGTATTATAAATAAGAACATGTATAAAACACGAAAATCATATCACTGCCGGCGTCTTAATTAATTACATCTCTTCTTCATTCAGCAAGATACAAGACAAGCCTAAGCGGACTAAGAGCAATGGTAGAGTGATCAATACAGTGGTGCAACATACATGAGTATATTGTTACAATGTACATAGAGTGTATGATAAATGTACTGCTTGGCAAAACTGTGAATAGAGTAAGACTGTACATAGACTGTGGTATTCGATGGTTGTGTAAGCTTTACTGCATTCCTTGAGGCCATAACCGTGGGTTTCATTGCGATGAGAAACCTTCGTAAAAGCATCCCCGTAAAAGGCCTATCACCGCGGGTTGTGTGTGCTTTACTGCATTCCTTGAGGCCATCACCGTGAGTTTGATTGTGGTAAGAACCCCCTTAAGAGCATATCAACGCGGGTTGTGTAAGCTTTACTAAGAGGCCATCACCGTGGGTTTGATTGCAAACAGAACCCCTGTTAAAAGCCTACTTCCGCGGGTTGTGTGAGGTTGTGTTTAGGCCATCAACGTGGGGTTGATTACGACAAGAACCCCCTAAATGGCCTATCACCATGGTTTGTGAAAATTTTACTATAATCCTTGAGGACATCACCGTGGGTTTGATTTGGTTAAGAACCCCCGTATAAGGCCCATCACCGCGGGTTGTGTGAGCTTTACTGTATTCATCGAGGCCATCACCGTGGGTTTGATTGCGGAAAGAATCCCCATAAAAGGCCCTTTACCACAGGTTGTGTGAGCTTTATACCGCTGTCCTTGAGGCCATCACCGTAAAGGCCAATCACCGCGGGTTGTGCAAGCTTAACTACATTCCTTGAGACCATCACCGTGGGTTTGATTGCGATAAGATCCCCCGAAAAAGCCCTATCACCACGGGTTGTTCGAGCTTTAATGCATTCCTTGAGGCCTTCACCATGAGTTTGATTGTGATTAGAAACCCCGTAAATGGCCTATGATTGCGAATTGTGTGAACTTTCCTGCATTCATTGAGGCCATCACCTTGGGTTTTATTACGATGAGGAAACCCCGTAAAAGCCTATCACCGCGGGTTATGTTAGCTTAACTGCATTCTTTGAGGCCATCACAGCGGGTTTAATTGCGATGAGAACCCCCTTAAAAAAGCCTGTTACCGCAGGTTGTGTGAACTTTACAGCAAACCTCGAGGCCATCACCGTGAGTTTGATAGCGATATGAACCCCCTTAAAAGGCCTATCACTACCGATTGTGTGAGCTTTACTGCATTCCTAGAGGCAATCACCATGGGTTTGATTGCGATATGAACCCAGTAAAAGGCCCATCACCACGGTTCTGTGAGTTTAATTGCATTCATTGAGGCTATCACTGTAGGTTTGATTGCGATAAGAACCCTCGTTAAAGACCCATCACCGCGGGTTGTGTGAGATTTACTGTATTACTCGAGGCCATCACCGTGGGTTTGATAGCGATAAGAACCCCCGTACAGGCCCATCACGGCGGTCGGTGTGAGCTTTACTGCTTTCCTTGAGGCCATCACCATAAAGGCTCATTAACACGCTTAGTGGGGCACTTAAATGCATTCCATGGGGGCATAACCGTGGGGTTGGTTTGGCCGGGGGGTTAAAAAAAAAACCCCCGGAAAAAGCCTATTTACCGGGGGATCGGGCGATCATAAAATCATTTCCCTTTAGGGCCAAACAGCAAGGGTTTTATTGTATAAAAACCCCCCATTTTTGGCCCCTTTACCCGGGTGATGTTTAACTGTTTCCCCCTCAAGTTGTACAAAAATTGAATTGTTGGAAAATTTTTTTCAAATGGCTTTTGAACGCGTTTGGCCCCCGAAATTTATGTTTTTTTCCGAAATTTTAAAATTTTAAAAGGGAAAGAAAAAAAAATTTCCCCCCCCTGGGTTTCCAAAAAAAAAAGGGCCCAAATGACGCGGAAAAAAAAACCTGGCATATTAACCCCTTGGGGACAGCCGGCTTTTGACTTATTTTTTGCAAAGGGAAGAACCCCTCCAAAAAATTTAAAAATCCCAAAAAATTTCAAACGGAATTGCAAAGGCTTTTTAAAAGGTTTTCCTTAAAAATTTGAATTTTTTTTAAAAGAAATTTTTTAATTTAAAGAAAAAAAAACAAACGCCTGGGTGCTAAAAAAAATGAACCCAAAGCCCCCCGCGAAAAATTTTTTCCCGGAAAATTTTTACCCTTCCTTTTTGGTTTTTTTAAAAGGGCCTTTTAAAAGGGCCCGTCCCTATTGTTGGCCAAAAAAAAAGACCCTCTTTAAGTTGTAAAAATTCTAATTTTGGCCCCCAACCGGGAAAAAGTCAAATGGTTTTTTTGAATTTTAAGGCTCGTTTAAAATTGAAGGTTTTTTTCCCAAAAAAATTTAAAATTTGGTTTAAAAAAAAGTGCAGGTGGCCCCAAAAAAACCAAGCCACGAGGAAATCTCCCTGGGAAATTTTAAATTTTTGGGGGAGGGCTTTAGGCCTTTTCATGTTTCAAAAAAGCTTTTTAAGGGGTAGCAAATCTAAATTTTGCATTGGAGAATTGGTCAAATGGTTTTGAAAAACGGTTTGGCCCCTCGTCAAAAAATATATCGAAAATAAAATATAAAATATAAATATAAAAAAAATAATATATAATTGGACATGTTTTTTTTTCGAAAATTTATATAAAGAAAGAACAAATTTCGCCTGAAGCAAAAAATGACCAAGCCACGCGGAAATCTCCTGGATATAATTACTTGGGTTAGGGGCTTTAGGCCTTTTCATGTGCAAAGAAGACCCTCTCAAGTTGTACAAAATCAAATTTGCAAAATTGATCACAATGGTTTTTGAAATTGAACGCTCGTAAATATGATGTTTTTTTCCCGTAAATTTACATAAAGAGTAAGAACAAGTCGCGGGTGCAAAAAAAAATGACCCAAGCCACGCGGATATCTCCTGGACATATAATTTTGGGTTAGGGCTTTAGGCCTTTTCATGTGCAAAGAAAACGCTCTCAAGATGTACAAAAATTGAATTTGCATTGGAACTGGTCAAATGGCTTTTTGAACGGTTGGCTCGTAAAATTGATGTTTTTTTCGAAAATTTATATAAAGAAAGAACAAATCGCCTGGTGCAAAAAATGACCAAGCCACGCGGAAATCTCCTGGATATTATAATTTGGGATTAGGGCTTTAGGACCTTTTATCATGTGCAAAGAAGACCCTCTCAAGTTGTACAAAATTCAAATTTGCATTCAACGGAAATTGGTCAAATGGTTTTTGAAACGGTTGGCTCGTAAAATTGATGTTTTTTTTTCCGAAATTTTATATAAAAAAGAAACAAATCGCCTGGTGCTAAAAATGACCAAGCCACGACAGGAAAATCTCCTAGGACATATGTATTATGGGTTAGGGATTTAAAGGCCTTTTTCATGTTCAAAGAAAGACCCTCTTTCAAGTTGTACAAAATCAAAGTTTTAAACGGAATTGATCAAATAAGTTTTTGAATATGAAGGCGTCGTAAAATAAGATGATTATTTTTTCCCTGAAATTTACATACAGGTAAGAACAAGTCGCGGGTGCAAAAAATGATCAAGCCACGCGGAAATCTCCTGGACATATAATATTTGGTTAAGGACTTTAGGCCTTTTCATGTGCCCAAAGAAGACACCTCTCAAAGTTGTTTACAAAATCAAAAATTAGCACGGAATTATGAAATGCCTTTTTGAACATTGAAGGCTCGAGAATATGATGTTTTTTCCCCCGAAATTTATATAGAGGTAGAAAGAACAAGTTTCGCGCCTGGACCAAAAAATGACCAAGCCACGCGGAAATCTCCTGGATTTATAATTTTGGGTTAGGGCTTTAGACCTTTTAATGTGCAAAGAAGACCCCTCTCAAGTTGTACAAAATTGAATTTTGCATTGGAAATGGTCAAATGGTTTTTGAACGGTTGGCTCGTAAATATGATGTTTTTTTCCGAAAATTTATATAAAGTAAAGAACAAATCGCCTGGTGCTAAAAAATGACCAAGCCACGCAAGAAATCTCCTGGACATAATACTTGGGTTAGGGCTTTAGGCCTTTTCATGTGCAAAGAAGACCCTCTCAAGTTGTACAAAATCTAATTTGCAACGGAATAGATCAAATGGTTTTTGAATTGAAGGCTCGTGAATATGATGTTTTTTCCCAAAATTTACATAGAGTAAGAACAAGTCGCAGGTGCAAAAAATGACCAAGCCACGAGGAAATCTCCTGGACATATAATTTGGGTTAGGGCTTTAGGCCTTTTCATGTGCAAAGAAAACGCTCTTAAGATGTACAAATCTGAATTTGCATTGGAATTGGTCAAATGGCTTTTGAACGGTTGGCTCGTAAAATTGATGTTTTTTCCGAAATTTATATAAAGAAAGAACAAATCGCCTGGAACAAAAAATGACCAAGCCACGCGGAAATCTCCTTGATATATTACTTGGGTTAGGGCTTTAGGACTTATCATGTGGAAAGAAGACCCTCTCAAGTTGTACAAAATCAAATTTGCAACGGAATTGATCAAATGGTTGTTGAATTAAAGACTCGTAAATATGATGTTTTTTTCCCGAAATTTACATAAAGTAAGAACAAATCGCCTGGTGCAAAAAATGACCAAGCCACGCGGAAATCTCCTAGACATATTACTTGGGTTAGGGCTTCAGGCCTTTTCATGTGCAAAGAAGATCCTCGCAAAGTGTACAAAATTGAATTTGCATTGGAATTGGTCAAATGCCTTTTGAACGGTTGGCTCGTAAAATTGATATGTTTTTTCCGAAATTTAGTATAAAGAAAAAACAAATCGATTGGAGCAAAACATGACCAAGCCACGCGGGAAATCTCCTGGACATATTACTTGGGTTAGGGCTTTAGGCCTTTTCATGTGCAAAGAAGACCCTCTCAAGTTGTACAAAATCAAATTTGCAACGGAATAGATCAAATGGTTTTTGAATTGAAGCCTCGTAAATATGATGTTTTTTCCCGAAATTTACATGAAGTAAGAACAAGTCGCGGGTGCAAAAAATGACCAAGCCACGCGGATTATCTCCTGGATACATAATTTGGGTTAGGGCTTCAGGCCTTTCATGTGCAAAGAAGATCCTCGCAAAGTGTACAAAATCTGAATTTGCATTGGAATTGGTCAAATGGCTTTTGAACGGTTGGCTCGTAAAATTGATGTTTTTTTCCGAAATTTATTTAAAGAAAGAAACAAATCGCCTGGTGCAAAAAAATGACCAAGCCACGCGGAAATATCCTGGACATATTACTTGGGTTAGGGCTTTAGGACTTATCATGTGCAAAGAAGACCCTCTCAAGTTGTACAAAATCAAACTTGCAACGGAATTGACAAATGGCTTTTGAAAGGTTGGCTCGTAAAATTGATGTTTTTACCGAAATTTATATAAAGAAAGAACAAATCGCCTGGTGCTAAAAATGACCAAGCCACGCAGAAATCTCCTGGACATAATACTTGGGTTAGGGCTTTAGGCCTTTTCATGTGCAAAGAAGACCCTCTCAAGTTGTACAAAATCTAATTTGCAACGGAATAGATCAAATGGTTTTTGAATTGAAGGCTCGTGAATATGATGTTTTTTCCCAAAATTTACATAGAGTAAGAACAAGTCGCAGGTGCAAAAAATGACCAAGCCACGAGGAAATCTCCTGGACATATAATTTGGGTTAGGGCTTTAGGCCTTTTCATGTGCAAAGAAAACGCTCTTAAGATGTACAAATCTGAATTTGCATTGGAATTGGTCAAATGGCTTTTGAACGGTTGGCTCGTAAAATTGATGTTTTTTCCGAAATTTATATAAAGAAAGAACAAATCGCCTGGACCAAAAAATGACCAAGCCACGCGGAAATCTCCTGGATTTATAATTTGGGTTAGGGCTTTAGACCTTTTAATGTGCAAAGAAGACCCTCTCAAGTTGTACAAAATTGAATTTGCATTGGAAATGGTCAAATGGTTTTTGAACGGTTGGCTCGTAAAATTGATGTTTTTTTCCGAAATTTATATAAAGAAAGAACAAATCGCCTGGTGCTAAAAATGACCAAGCCACGCAGAAATCTCCTGGACATAATACTTGGGTTAGGGCTTTAGGCCTTTTCATGTGCAAAGAAGACCCTCTCAAGTTGTACAAAATCTAATTTGCAACGGAATAGATCAAATGGTTTTTGAATTGAAGGCTCGTGAATATGATGTTTTTTCCCAAAATTTACATAGAGTAAGAACAAGTCGCAGGTGCAAAAAATGACCAAGCCACGAGGAAATCTCCTGGACATATAATTTGGGTTAGGGCTTTAGGCCTTTTCATGTGCAAAGAAAACGCTCTTAAGATGTACAAATCTGAATTTGCATTGGAATTGGTCAAATGGCTTTTGAACGGTTGGCTCGTAAAATTGATGTTTTTTCCGAAATTTATATAAAGAAAGAACAAATCGCCTGGAACAAAAAATGACCAAGCCACGCGGAAATCTCCTGGATATATTACTTGGGTTAGGGCTTTAGGACTTATCATGTGGAAAGAAGACTCTCTCAAGTTGTACAAAATCAAATTTGCAACGGAATTGATCAAATGGTTGTTGAATTAAAGACTCGTAAATATGATGTTTTTTCCCGAAATTTACATAAAGTAAGAACAAATTGCCTGGTGCAAAAAATGACCAAGCCACGCGGAAATCTCCTGGACATAAAATTTGGGTTAGGGCTTCAGGCCTTTTCATGTTCAAAGAAGATCCTCGCAAAGTGTACAAAATTGAATTTGCATTGGAATTGGTCAAATGCCTTTTGAACGGTTGGCTCGTAAAATTGATGTTTTTTTCCGAAATTTATATAAAGAAAAAACAAATCGATTGGAGCAAAACATGACCAAGCCACGCGGAAATCTCCTGGACATATTACTTGGGTTAGGGCTTTAGGCCTTTTCATGTGCAAAGAAGACCCTCTGAAGTTGTACAAAATCAAATTTGCAACGGAATAGATCAAATGGTTTTTGAATTGAAGCCTCGTAAATATGATGTTTTTTCCCGAAATTTACATGAAGTAAGAACAAGTCGCGGGTGCAAAAAATGACCAAGCCACGCGGATATCTCCTGGACACATAATTTGGGTTAGGGCTTCAGGCCTTTTCATGTGCAAAGAAGATCCTCGCAAAGTGTACAAAATTGAATTTGCATTGGAATTGGTCAAATGGCTTTTGAACGGTTGGCTCGTAAAATTGATGTTTTTTCCGAAATTTATTTAAAGAAAGAACAATCGCCTGGTGCAAAAATGACCAAGCCACGCGGAAATATCCTGGACATATTACTTGGGTTAGGGCTTTAGGACTTATCATGTGCAAAGAAGACCCTCTCAAGTTGTACAAAATCAAATTTGCAACGGTATTGATCGAATGGCTTTTGAACGGCTGGCTTGTAAAATTGATGTTTTTTCCGAAATTTATATAAAGAAAAAACAAATCAATTGGTGCAAAAAATGACCAAGCCACGCGGAAATCTCCTGGACATATTACTTGGGTTAGGACTTTAGGCCTTTTCATATGCAAAGAAGACCCTCTCAAGTTGTACAAAATCAAATTTGCAACGGAATTGATCAAGTGGTTTTTGAATTGAAGGCTCGTAAATATGACGTATTTTCCCGAAATGTACACAGAGTAAGAACAATCCGCGGGTGCAAAAAATGACCAAGCCACAGGGAAATCTCCTGGACATATAATTTGGGTTAAGGCTTTAGGCCTTTTCATGTGCAAATAAGACCCTCTCAAGTTGTACAAAATCAAATTTGCAACGGAATTGATCAAATGGTTTTTGAATTGAAAACTCGTAAATTTGATGTTTTTTCCCGAAATTTACATAGAGTAAGAACAAGTCGCGGGTGCAAAAAATGACCAAGCTACGCGGAAATCACCTGGACATATAATTTGGGTTAGGGCTTTAGGCCTTTTCATGTGCAAATAAGACCCTCTCAAGTTGTAAAAAATTGAATTTGCATTGGAATTGGTCAAATGGCTCGTAAAATTGATGTTTTTTCGAAATTTATATAAAGAAAGAACAAATCGCCTGGTGCAAAAATGACCAAGCCACGCGGAAATATCCTGGACATATTACTTGGGTAAGGGCTTTAGGACTTATCATGTGCAAAGAAGACCCTCTCAAGTTGTACAAAATCAAACTTGAAACGGAATGGATCAAATAGCTTTTGAACGATTGGCTCGTAAAATTGATGTTTTTTCCGAAATTTATGTAAAGAAAGAACAAATCGCCTGGTGCAAAAAAGACCAAGTCACGCGGAAATATCCTGGACATATTACTTGGGTTAGGGCTTAAGGACTTATCATGTGCAAAGAAGACCCTCTCAAAGTGTACAAAATTGAATTTGCATTGGAATTGGTCTAAGGCCTTTTGAACGGTTGGCTCGTAAAATTGATGTTTTTTTCCGAAATTTATATAAAGAAAGAACAAATCGCCTGGTGCAAAAAAGACCAAGCCACGCGGAAATCTCCTGGACATAAAATTTGGGTTAGGGATTCAGGCCTTTTCATGTGCAAAGAAGATCCTCTCAAAGTGTACAAAATTGAATTGGCATTGGAATTGGTCAAATGCCTTTTAAACGGTTGGCTCGTAAAATTGATGTTTTTTTCCGAACTTTATATAAAGAAAAAAAAACAAATCGATTGGTGCAAAAAATGACCAAGCCACGCGGAAATCTCCTGGACATATTACTTGGGTTAGGACTTTAGGCCTTTTCATGTGCAAAGAAGACTCTCTCAAGTTGTACAAAATCAAATTTGCAACGGTATTGATCAAGTGGCTTTTGAATTGAAGGCTCGTAAATATGATGTTTTTTTCCCGAAATTTACATAAAGAAAAAACAAATCGCGGGTGCAAAAAATGACCAAGCCACGCGGAAATCTCCTGGACATATTACTTGGGTTAGGGTTTTAGGCCTTTTCATGTGCAAAGAAGACCCTCTCAAGTTGTACAAAATCAAATTTGCATCGGAATTGATCAAATGGTTTGTCAATGGAAGACTCGTAAATATGATGTCTTTTCCCGAAATTTACATAAAGTAAGAACAAGTTGCAGGTGCAAAAAATGACCAAGCCACGCGGAAATCTCCTGGACATATAATTTGGGTTAGGGATTCAGGCCTTTTCATGTGCAAAGACGATCCTCTCAAGTTGTACAAAATTGAATTGCATTGGAATTGGTCAAATGGCTTTTGAACGGTTGGCTCGTAAAATTGATGTTTTTTCCGAAATTTATATAAAGAAAGAACAAATCGCCTGGTGCAAAAAATGACCAAGCCACGCGGAAATATCCTGGATATATTACTTGGGTTAGGGCTTTAGGCCTTTTCATGTGCAAAGAAGACCCTCTCAAGTTGTACAAAATCAAATTTGCAACGGAATTGATCAAATGGTTGTTGAGTTAAAGACTCGTAAATATGATGTTTTTTCCCGAAATTTACATAAAGTAAGGACAAATCGCCTGGTGCAAAAAATGACCAAGCCACGCGGAAATCTCCTGGACATAAAATTTGGGTTAGGGCTTCAGGCCTTTTGATGTGCAAAGAAGATCCTTGCAAAGTGTACAAAATTGAATTTGCATTGGAATTGGTCAAATGGCTTTTGAACGGTTGGCTCGTAAAATTGATGTTTTTTTCGAAATTTATATAAAGAAAAAACAAATCGATTGGTGCAAAAAATGACCAAGCAACGCGGAAATCTCCTGGACATATTACTTGGGTTAGGGCTTTAGGCCTTTTCATGTGCAAAGAAGACCCTCTCAAGTTGTACAAAATCAAATTTGCAACGGAATTGATCAAATGGTTTTTGAATTGAAGCCTCGTAAATATGATGTTTTTTCCCGAAATTTACATAAAGTAAGAACAAGTCGCGGGTGCAAAAAATGACCAAGCCACGCGGAAATCTCCTGGACACATAATTTGGGTTAGGGCTTCAGGCCTTTTCATGTGCAAAGAAGATCCTCTTAAGTTTTACAAAATTGAATTTGCATTGGAATTAATCAAATGGCTTTTGAACGGTTGGGTCGTAAAATTGATGTTTTTTCCGAAATTTATTTAAAGAAAGAACAAATCGCCTGGTGCAAAAAAGACCAAGCCACAACATATTACTTGGGTTAGGGCTTTAGGACTTATCATGTGCAAATAAGACCCTCTCAAGTTGTACAAAATCAAATTTGCAACGGTATTGATCGAATGGCTTTTGAACGGCTGGCTCGTAAAATTGATGTTTTTTCCGAAATTTATATAAAGAAAAAACAAATCGATTGGTGCAAAAAATGACCAAGCCACGCGGAAATCTCCTGGACATATTACTTGGGTTAGGACTTTAGGCCTTTTCATGTGCAAAGAAGACCCTCTCAAGTTGTACAAAATCAAATTTGCAACGGAATTGATCAAGTGGTTTTTGAATTGAAGGCTCGTAAATATGACGTTTTTTCCCGAAATGTACACAGAGTAAGAACAAGTCGCGGGTGCAAAAATGACCAAGCCACGCGGAAATCTCCATGACATATAATTTGGGTTAGGGCTTTAGGCCTTTTCATGTGCAAATAAGACCCTCTCAAGTTGTACAAAATCAAATTTGCAACGGAATTGATCAAATGGTTTTTGAATTGAAGGCTCGTAAATATGATGTTTTTTCCCGAAATTTACATAGAGTAAGAACAAGTCGCGGGTGCAAAAAATGACCAAGCCACGCGGAAATCTCCTGGACATATAATTTGGGTTAGGGCTTTAGGCCTTTTCATGTGCAAAGAAGACCCTCTCAAGTTGTACAAAATTGAATTTGCATTGGAATTGGTCAAATGGCTTTTGAACGGTTGGCTCGTAAAATAGATGTTTTTACCGAAATTTATACAAAGAAAGAACAAATCGCCTGGTGCAAAAATGTCCAAGCCACGCGAAAATCTCCTGGACATTTTACTTGGATTAGGGCATTAGGCCTTTTCATGTGCAAAGAAGAACCTCTCAAGTTGTACAAAATCAAATCTGCAACGGAATTGATTAAATGGTTTTTGAATTGAAGACTCGTAAATATGATGATTTTTCCCGAAATTTACATAGAGTAAGAACAAATCGATTGGTGCAAAACATGACCAAGCCACGCGGAAATCTCCTGGACATATAATTTGGGTTAGGGCTTTAGGCCTTTTCATGTGCAAAGAAGACCCTCTCAAATTGTACAAAATTGAATTTGCATTGGAAATGGTCAAATGGCTTTTGAACGTTTGGCTCTTAAAAATGATGTTTTTTTTCCGAAATTAATATAAAGAAAGAACAAAAGGCCTTGTGCAAAAATGACCAAGCCACGCGGAAATATCCTGGACATATTTCTTGGGTTAGGACTTTAGGACTTATCATGTGCAAAGAAGACCCTCTCAAGTTGTACAAAATCAAATTTGCAACGGAATTGATCGAATGGCTTTTGAACGATTGGCTCGTAAAATTGATTTTTTCCGAAATTTATATAAAGAAAGAACAAATCGATTGGTGCAAAAAATGACCAAGCCATGCGGAAATCTCCTAGACATATTACTTGGGTTAGGGCTTTATGCCTTTTCATGTGCAAAGAAGACCCTCTGAAGTTTGATTGCAATATGAACCCCCGTAAAAGGTCTATCACCGCGGGTTGTGTGAGTTTTACTGCATTCTAGGCCATCACCGTGGCTTTGATCTCATTGCGGGTTGTAACAGCTTTACTGCATTCCTTGAGACCAACACCGTGGATATATTATCCATAAGAACACCCATAAAAGGCCTATCATCGCGGTTTGTGTAAGCTTTACTGCATTCCTTGAGGCAATCACCATGCGTTTTATTGCGATTAGAACCCCCGTAAAAAGCCTATCACCACGTTTTTTAGCATTACTGCATTTTTGTGGCCATCACCGTGGGTTTTATTGTGATAAGAACCCCGTAAAAGGCCTATCAACGCGGGTTGTGTGAGCTTTACTACATTCTTTGAGAACATTAAACCTTGGTTTGATGACGATTAGATCCCCCGTAAAAGACCTATCATCGCGGTTTGTGTAAGCTATACTGCATTTCTTGAGGTAATCACCGTGCGTTTTATTGCGATTATAACCCCCTTAAAAGTCCTATCATCGCGGGTTTTTTAGCATTACTGCATTCCTTGAGGCCATCACGCCACTTTCGTGGGTTCTATTGCGATAAGAACCCCCTGAAAGGCCTATCGCCGCGGGTTTTGTTTTACTGCATTCCTTGAGGCCATGATTTTGGGTTTTATTGCGATAAGAAAACCCATGAAAGTTCTATCACCGCGGGTTTTGCTAGCTCTACTGAATTCCTTGAGGTCATCACAGTTCGTTTTATTGCGATAAGAACCTCCTGAAAGGTCTATCACCGCGCGTTGTGTGAGCTTTTATACTGTGGAATGCAGTAAAGCTCGCACAACCCACGGTGATAAAATAAATTTCTAGCTTCAACGGCGGCATTTTCTCATCAACCGGATAACGTTCTCAAGAAAAGAAACGCTGGGTTGTTATTTGGCAAGCGTGACCCTTTATGATGATTTTTTTGTGAATAACAATAAATTTCTCTTTTATTTTAAAGCTTGAGATATTTAAAAGCAACAAAAAACATAAAAAATGAATAAAAAAAACACACACACACGTTTTCACGGATTTTTCCGAGGCTGCAATTTGAAGTTGCTCAAAAACATTTTATGAAAAAGAGTCCCAAATTACCTGATAGTATCCCGACCAATTGATATACTTAAGGACAATGAAAACGCACGGTCGGGATAATTGCATTTTAACAAGGAAAATAAATTTCTTTTAAATATTTGTTCACAGTTTCATAAAACCGAATGCATTCCGGTTATTTCGATACCAAAGTTATAAAAAATGATTGCATTTTAATGAAGTTATTGCATAATAAAGACAGTACCCGAAAAATCAAAAGTAACACTTTTGGCTAATAGACAGGACTGATTTTAATAAAATATGAATGCTAGAGGTATTTTATAGTACAAGTAATATCTTGAGTGTTTTAACCTAATATGGGTATGCTGAAGACGATGAGGGTGGATACCAAGAAAATACAATTGACCTTGACCTTCAAAATGTCAATTCAAAATGGCCGTTTAAAAATACTAAAATACGTCATTAAAACTATGATACAATATGATGCAATTAATTATTCTTGTCAAAATCAAATGATTATTCAATATGATCAGATTTTAATGAGATTGGCCACCAAATATAACGATTATAAGCCTAATGGCTCAATTAACAGTTATATACAGTACTGTTTTACTAGCGCGTTAAGGTATGTGACTTAGATTGAAAAAAAAAATCACTTTAAATTTATGTTTTGTTTACTTAACTTATATTTAATAATAAACTTAGTTTTAAATCCGTCTTTATAAATATTACCAAAGAATAAATATTTCGTAATAACAAATTAATATTTCGTAATTACGGAATAATATTTCGTAATAACGAATCAATATTTCGTAATTTAGATTTTATATTTCGTTAAAACGAAATAATATTTCTAATTGGGAATTATTATCTCGTAAAAACGAATTCCGGGAGAAAGTGTGGAAAATGTCACTTCAGATTTTCCGTAATTTTCAACATTATTTGTAGCTATGATTTTTTTAAGTTGTTCATTTTGTTTTCATATATTTTGCACTTATTATGGTATTTATGTTTTAAAATTAATTTTGAAATGTCAAAAAATGTCATTTCAATGCCATAAATACAACACAAACCGAGACAAAAAGTGTTTTAAAATATATACTGCAACCCCCTCCCCCCCAAAAAAAAACCCCCCCAAAAACAAACAAAAAAACCCCAAAAAAACAGTAGGTCTTAAAAAAAGGCAACAGTAGGAATCGAACCATAGACCTCTCACACATCAGTCAATCACTTAACCGGCTGTGCTACTGCCGAAGTAACGATAGCGTTTACATTTTTAGCAGATATGACTTTCACTAACATTAGTTTTATAGTTTTTTATTTCATGCATTTCAGTGGATTACTGATTTATCCGTGAAAATTATATTTGATTATTTCACAGTGCAAATTATCAAAATATAATTTCACACTTTACAATGACGAAACTACTTTCTTAAGATTTACCCCATGTGATAGCTCAATTTTATTTTTGCTGACAATTCTGACAATGTGAGGCTGTTTAGAGAAAAGCAAAGCTGAAATTGATAAATAACTTAAATGTCAAAAGTAATAAAAAGAAGAAAACTTACTTCTATACATCCAAATTACCAATCAGCAAATATCGTCTCTTAATTTTTTGTTTCATTTTTACAGTCTGAAAATACATTTCTTCCACATGCAAAACATCTCTTGATGACATTTGCATAGATGACATATATAGATAGCACCTTTGTGAAGCCTTTTCTCCAGAAACTAACTTAAACATAATAATTACGTAACTGCACGTATTTTTAAAAAAAATTGAATTAAGGCAGTACCAAATTTTAAGAATATAAGCTTGTGTTATGTTTATCCTGCTTAAAACATTGTCAGGATCAAAAACCCCTTTTGTAACCCAAATATCTACGACATTATGGCTCTATCTCAATCTCTGTCTATTTTCTGTACCTCAGGTTTATATATAAAAATGTATTAATTGAGTGTTGAGCAAACTAGGTAAAAATATCCAACTTACAAATCCTACTTTTAAAATGGTTACACAACATTTATGTCCCATTCTTTTATAAAATGTGTCACTTGCTGAAATGTTGAAATTAATAAAGAGCCGTTTTTCAGCACATTGTGAACATTACACATGTATGCTACATGTAAGTTTTTTGTGTGTTGTTTTGTTTGTATTTGCTGTTTTCTGCCGAAAATAATATCTGCATAATTCATTTTTTTTTATTCAACTGCATTAAGGTATACGATGGATAATCGATAATATTAAAAAGTCATCTTAAACTTAGAAGTGTATACTTTATCACATTCTTAACAAAAATACAGAAAACAACAAATGTTTACCATCTTGTTTAAAAATAAGTGGCGATTTAATTTGAAATTGAAAGTCAAAAACAACAACAACAACAACAACAATAAAAACACCATATTTTCATCAAATCAAAAAATGTCTGAAACCGGAAGATTGCTACGTGTGCTTGCTATACCATGGCAGCTCTCGAAAATTTTGGAATTTAGTCACGATTTTGAGAAAATTCTACAAGAAGATTATCACATCATTTGATATACATTAGAATTCCGGGTATCCTCCAATAAATTTCCAGGATATCTTAAAGTAACAGCAAAGTTATCCATAAAAAAATATTACTTGTAATAAATCGAGTAATATTTTCTTTGACCATATATAAAAGTCACGTGGGTTGGCTACGTAGTAAAGGTGTTAAAATATAATTGTAATACACCCTTTGTTAGCCATTGAAATAGTATTTAATGTATAAAGGACTTTCAAAAATAGTTATTATTCAGAGCGGGCGCTATGGTGCAGTGGTAACACTGAAAAATCAAGGGGTCGTGAGTTCGATCCCCCGCTACTCCACTGAACGAATAAATGACTACAAGACTGACAAAACCAGGACATCAAACAGGACATCGACACAGAATGACGTCAACGTTAGATACAAGAGAAGACCTTAACGGATCAGGAAACAAGTACCGAAAGTACAAGACCGAAGACGACGACCGATAAAAGAAGGAAGAACGGAGGCAAGAACTGACAACAAGCGAACAGAGACGAGGACCGATAACAGAAGAACAGAGACAAGGACCGATAACAGTAGAACTGACAACAAACGAACCGACGACGACCGATAACAGAAGAACAGGACAGGGATCGATAACAGAACAAGTGACCACAGACGAAAATAGACGTTGACCGATAACAGAAGAACAGATACATGGATCGATAATAGAAGGACTGACAACAAACGAACAGAGACAAGGACCGATAACAGAAGAGCTGACAACAGAAACAGGGACCGATAACAGAACTGACAACAAGCGAACAGAGGAACAGAGACGAGTACCGCTAACAGATGAACAGGACAGGGACCGATAACAGACAACGAAGACAAGGATTGATAACAGAAAAATAGAGACGAGGACTGATAACAGAATAACAGAGACGGGAACCGATGACAGAAGAATTAACAACAAGAAAACGGGGACCAGGACTGATTAAAGAAGAAAATAGACTAGAACCGATGACAGAAAAACGAAGACGAGAACCGATAACAGAACAGGAAAGGGACCGATAACAGAACATCTGACAACAAAAGAACTGAGAACAAAAGAACTGAGACCAGGACCGAAAATCACGACCAATAACACAACTCACAACAAGAGATCTGCAACGTGGACAGATAACAAAAGAACGAACGCCTACATCCAAGAGTAATCAGAAAAAGGTGCCTTTATAGAAATCTAAGTAGCCACTCTATATGCTTGCATAGAGAGCCAGATAAAATATATGAACGCTCTATATCTATCTAGCAGATAGGGCAGAGAAAAGTATAGTGCTCGTTGCGTAAATTTTCAGGACTATCTTTAATATTACTTCTATATTACTATTGGCCTATAGAAAATGTCCGCCATCTTGGATTTTCCGCCAATATTGGATTGTTTCGTTTTAATTCTGTTTTGGTGTCTAATTTGTTTTTACCTGAACATGCTTTGTGACAAATTTCAGGCTTTTCCATTCCTTAAAAGTTTTATTTGCTATATCATCCATTTATGATAAAGAAATTTGGCGGCCATTTTAGTGGTCATTTTAAATGGCCATTTCTATGGTCAAGATCAAGTTTTTCAATTTGGTATCCACCTTTATCGGATTCAGCAAACCTTAAATAGGTAAAATACACCAAGATACCACATGTACTACAAAATGCCTCCAGCATCTTATAGAGGGCCAAATTCTCAAAATCAGTCCTGTCTATAATTGTGATAAAACAAATTGGACCAATTTATGGATACTTTATGAAATAACATAATTATTATTTTTTTAAACTGTTAATTATTAACTTTTTTTTCATAACTTTCTAGAAATGTTAGAAACAAATGAGCAATTAAAATCTTTATGAAAATGAATATTAAACTATGCCAATGGTCAGTTTTAGAAATTGTAAAAACTCACATAGAATTTGCATATACACACTTTTCCTCTGTATAAGGTGCTAAATTTCAAACACTACTGAAGACTTGGCAATGGATCTTCAAAAAAAACCGCTGGGTAGATTTAGCACATATTCAGTCTTGTCTATCTTACAAACAAAGCGCAAACCGTTTTGGCGTCCATCGGTCTACAATTTCTCTGTTTCACCAGCGTTTTCGCCGAATGGCGTCAGATTCCACAGGCGGCTATCCGCACCGTAAGGTCTATGAGGCGACGATGTACATCTGTAAGAGACGCTGATGGAGGATATTGTCGTTTCTAAAGATCCCGACGGTGACATTACGAATAAACATTTATGAGTGACTTTGTTTTTGATTTTCATTTCGGTTTTTGCCTTTGTGAGGTTTGCATTACTGTCATGAAAAAGTGTGATTTAGGGATTTTCACCTTAGGTTCTTCAATTTACTGGTGTACATTTAATTTATAACCTTTTGAATTATTTTCAGTTGTTAAGTTTGCGTTTTGTATTAAAGTAATGATATATATCTAATGGAGTCGTAAGTGTTTTGTTTTCATGTAATAAAATGCATATAGTGCGGGCGTGCGTTTTCATTGTACTTAAGTATAGTAAGCTTATAACAATGAAATTGTCCTTTCTTGCTTGATGTAAATATACCAACCAATTCTAATACCTACCTGTAGTAATAGTATTTTTTTAGATTTCTGTCATCACTGCAGCAATCTGTTATCACTTGCACCGGTAATGCAGTATGGTTTGTCAAGTTAGCCGAGGACAAAAAATGCATTTTTAAAATTTATGTTATCAAGGTCTATAGTTCTACATTCAAGACCCAATTGGACTTGAATTAAAAAGTTTCGTTAAATTATTCTTGGTTAAGCCTTGAGCAACATGAAATATGTTTCGGTCATCTGGTTTTCCTGAGCTTACTTTTTTTTATTTTTTAACTACTGTATAGGGAATATAGGGGAATATAGTAGCAACTAAGGCCCAATTTAATCAAAGGGCTGCAGCTCTATGGTATTTTCTGATCTTTGCAATCTAAATCATACTGACTATCTGTATGTACTTTCCTGTATAAGTTTATTTTTATATACTATAATTCATCTTACGCAGCGACAGCGTTTAGATTTTCTTCTATAACAGTTTGAGATTGATACATATGGAATTTTGCATGAAAAAAAGTAGAATTGCCTCGACTAGGATTTGAACCATAGGCCTCTCACACCCTCAACGAGACCGCTTACCTCTGCACCACGGCGAAGTAATACATATGTACCTTGAATAAAAACGAATACATTATGTAATTCTAAATTGAGAATTTCCATTTCGTGTTTGCAATCCTTATTAATTTCGAGGTATTTTGTTCACGATAAACCTGTTGTTTAACACTGATGAAAATAATTTAGCGAAAATCTTCTCGCCAAAACAGTCCGACATGTATATATTCCACTACTCGACAGTCAGATTTATTTGTGTACTACGCTCTGGAGTATTCATTAATCGACATAGCTAAAAATAGCATTTTCATTGATTAAAATGATATTCATGATAATCCGAAGCTTTACGGAAATAGCCGAACATTTTTCATTGGGTAAAAAAGATATTCATCCGCGAAATTTGTGATTGTAACCTCATATTTCTATTGACTAATCTAAACTTTTAATGCACTGTAATTTGTTAAATGCCTACATTAAAAATTATTCTTTCTTTTAAATTGCTGGTTTTTAAGCAGTTTTGAGTGAGAACTACTTTGCGTTGTTAGGACTGTAAGGAAATTTTGTGTTAGACCGTGGATGTTAGCTATGTATTTACTGATCTTACGATCAGAAAATACAAAAATGAGGAAAAGAGCTTAATGAAATGATGGTAAACAATTACATTTACTTAGATTGATATGAACTTTTGAAATTTATTTGAAGTAATGCATTTGTACTATAATGCTTTGGTTGGGTTTCAATTTTTTTTTGACAGTGTTGGCGCGATTCGTCTAGAGCTGTTTCAACAGACTTTGAAGGGAATCATCACCATTTTCATAAAAAGTACATTATTCACTACATCCAAAAAGTGAAGAACTATATACTAATTTAAACCACAAAATACCAAAAGTAATGTCAAGTTAAGAATTTCTGTTAAAGCATAAGTTAAATTGAATAAGTGTTCGATTAAAAGCAATGATACTTGTTATCATGGTATGTGTGCGTCGATAGCAGAAAACAGGCATTTCATTAATAAGGGGCATAACTCCTAGAGGCATACTTCAATAAGGGATGTGAACAAAATAGCACATGAAATCAAATGTGAGAAAAAATACAAAGGTTATATAGAAAAATATTATTATGAACGTCCTAACATGTTTTAATTTCTTAAGTTAATATTAGTTTAAGATATACATGAAGATGTTTTAAACAGCTTGCTTCAATAAAAGTAATCTATAAATCCGACGAAATGCTGCAATCCGTATTGTTGTAACATCTTCTTTTAAATCTAAAACATTTAATGCATAAAATTAGTAATTTTTTTTTTTGGAAAGTTGTTCTAAAGTTTCGTGTCCATATATCATTATTTATAAATGAATTTATATCTCAATCTAACGTTATATGTGGCACCTGTAGCCGTTGACTACAAACCACTTGGCCCTTACGCTATGAGTTCGAGTCCTGCCAGGGACCTTAGATTCCTTTATATGAGGAAGCTATTCAGCTTGATTGCGGAAAATTGGTGATTCTTCTCAGGTGGCCGCTCGTGCCTGTGCCTTCCTCCCACCTTCTCTATAAATATACATGTTATTCATATGGACGAGGAGCGATAACTAAATACGAAACGCTTGCTAAAACATAGCTATTTTAAATAAAGGTTCTAAAAAAATAAGTCGGAGTGAAGTATAAGTGGCATCATTTCGGAGATTTGAAACTAATTTTATATTTGTTTTTTTTTTAAACGACAGAGACCAATGTCAAATAATCCACTTTTCAAGCCGAAAAGCAAATCCTCATATTTAACCGTGAGTGCATATATGTCTAGTGAATATGCATTTCAATTAATAAACGCAATATTTGTTAGAACAGAGTTCAATTGCATATTATTAAAGGGGTATTGCGAAAATAGCAAGCTCTCAACGAATTATGTCTAAATCAGGTTTGTTAATCCATTTCGAGAATTATTTTCAAAATGCGATGTACAGTCATTTTTTTCAATTTAAATTTCATCCAACATTTATCAATGAAACCATAGAAAAATTAAATTAAAACCTTTGATGGTAGCTTATCGAGTAAGAAATGCAAACTATTTTATATGATAGTTACATTTTCTTATCAGAAATCAAGTAGATCTTCTTGCCTTCGATATTTTTTACTTTATCATTTGTTTAAATGTTTGCAAGAATGTAAATCAGGAATGAATTCCTACTTATAAATTTCAAAAAGAGCTCGATTAAAGAAAATTGTACTAGTCTAGATCTACATGTATCGTGATTTTTGACATTTTGGCGGGTAATGTAAATTATACGGTTGTGTTACTCGCACGTAATCGGAAGCTATTTAACGCTATGTAAAACACGGAGGTGTTACAAATGTGAGATCACATGACTGTTAGCGTACTTGGATACCACACTTGACTTGCCATAGGTGAAAGCAGGCGCGTGGATTACAACTGTGAAACTTAATTTAAAACCATTATGTCCTAGATGATGTCTTAAAGTTTGGAATTAACAATAAAAATGAGTAGTAGAATGAATGGATATTCGAGTGATCGAGAAAGACGTCCACCGTCTGAACAGGTGAGCCCTAGCGCACTGTCCAATTACGAACTGAAAGTAGAATTAGTAATTGGTTTTCGTGAGGAAAACTTTTTAACAAGTTTGAGTCTTTGAAATAGATAAAGTCTATAGAACCGGTTAGATTAGAATTTGTAACTTCTGTTTCACAGACATAATATTCTTTTTTTTTAAATATTATTTGACATTGGATAAACCAATACGGCAATAGTCTAAACAAAATTAATATCATGAACAGTTTAATATCATGAACAGTTGTTCACGAATATTATGAGTTTAAAAAAGATTTTCAACATGCAACATTTTTTTTCTTCATGACTTTTCAGACGGAAACATTGTAGATAACGTGTTTCAGTTAACATTAACAGTATATTGATAAATGGATTAATCATTTGCACCCACTAGTGTAAATTAAGTTATAAAATTGTGGTGGTTCCATTTTGATTGCACTGAGCACATATAGTATTATTTTTGAAAACCCAACAACAAAAAAACATCTGGTTATTCATTTATTTTTGGTTATTATTCTTAGCTTAAAACTTTGTAGATGTGATAATCATCACTTGGTAAATTTTGCTTGCATTCAACCACTCTAAAATCCTCTAAAATTGTGATTGCATTATAATTTCTTCTTTTGATACATTACAAGAAAATTATTCCAGTTTGAGAAAGGGTAAAACTAAAATTTCAGAGAATTTGTGGTTCTTCACAAAATCCGTCTTGAACAAGAAATGAACCGCATCAGATATGAAGGGATTTTTTTGGTAGCATTACGTTCTCATATGTACTATTGTAAGAAATTGAGTATGCCTTCATTTGGAGATTTGTTTCAACTTAGCTTAGGCCTATACCTATTTACATTTTCAATTTTCCTGCTTGTTTGATTATCATTATATTTTCATGTGTAAATTTTAAAGATTGTGGGTACGAGTCCCAGACTAGGCTGACTTACTATTACTGATTATGGTCGTGACAATAATTCTAGCTGCTACATGTATTTGAGTGGAATTGTTTCACTTAATTTCAGAGAATATGTTTTTGAGGTATATTAAACCTCAAGAATTATAAATCTTAACAACTTCTCACTTCAAGATACTGAAATATTATTTATTGATGTTACATTTGATACAAACAGATAATTTTTTTGCTTGAATTGTGAATTCCTGGCATATATATTATTAAATGATTTTCATATTTATGCATCAACTTTAAAAGAAATAAAGCTTTATTATTTTAATGTGCTTTGAAAAATTAAAACACATAATAAATTATTCATTGTCAAAAATGCATTAAAAATATTTTTGATTTTATTTTTGTAACATATATACCTCTATGCAATTTTGAAAAATAATGTGATACGTTGTCAAATATAAACAAAAGGGTATCTCAGGCATATCAAAACTTGATATGCAAAAATACCTGTATTGTTTTCGTGGTGTATTGTGTTTTAAGTGTTTCAGTCTGTAGAGTAAATAGCTACAAATTGACTAGTCTTAAAGTAAATAGGATTTCCAGTTCAATAAAAGATTAAACTATGTTTTCATTACAATTGTATTACGCTACGAAGAATTTGGTTTAAATATTTATCTGTAAACATTGACAAAACTAACAAAAAATTTGAACATTTATTTGTTTGATCCTCTTAAACGGTTTATGCAACTTAATATTTGATATCATAAAAAGAAAAGATATTTTGGCGTTGTTTAGGCAACCGTACACCTCTTGTCACACAAATCTGATATTATAAAAGCACACCGTTTTTTTTGTTGTGTGAAAGATTACTTTTATAACCTGTTTAAGTCTATTGTCACTATCTTTAATTTTAGTTAATAAATAGACATGTAGTGTAGTATCTATTGAATTCAGGAATGATTTAATGACATTTACATTTTCACATATCCTAATCTTTAATAAGAAAAGATCTAAGATTTAACATGTGAAGTCACACTGTACTTTGTATAATAGCCATTTAAGAGTCATTTTAAGGGTATTAGTAAAATATGAAAGACAAAATATGGAAGATGATAGACAAGTTTTTGAACTTAGAGGATCTTGAGTGTGTTTCATAATGATTTTTTTTAAAGTAATTTAAAACATAAAATTCTTGCTCGTTAATCTGATATAGCCGATATGAACTAGCTTCAATAGTTATATTTAAATACCCCCACAATGACTAAAATAGCACCAAAGACAGTGAACTCATTTGAGTTGTGTCATGACAAAACCAACATCATGGGTTTGCGACCAGCATGGATCCAACCAGCCTGTGCATCCCCGCAGTCTAATCAGGATCCATGCTGTTCACTTTCCAACTCTATTGCAAGTAGAGAAGCTGATAGCCAACAGCATGGATTCTGATCAAACTGCGCGGATGCGCAGGCTGGTCTGGATCCATGCTGGTCGCAAACCCATTATGTTGGTTTTGTCATGACACGGCTCATTTCATGACTGGCTCTAGTATATCAAGGATCATTTTTATTTGACTGTACTTTAAAATACACAGCCAAATGTTTTGATTTCTATTTACAATTATCAACAAAAGTACATTCAATGTGAGATCTTTTATAGTGAACATTTCAGTTATTGTGTGAATATACACATACACACACATCCAGTCTGTGAAATATAAGAAAAGAAAATGTTTGATTTACAATATTCTTTATCACATTTGTATGTCTGTGGCTATTGTTGACTTTTATGTGAAATTCATGACATAAATTAATGTAAGAATGTTATGATGTTTTATTTATATAAACTTTTATGTACAGGATATGACCATTTTATCAATGACAGGAAGTTCTCAATGCAAGCTGACTGTAAATGTATAAATAAACTATTTAGGAATCTTACTGTGATGTACTTCCTTGTGAACAAATGCCATTAAGATAATTTATTATATACTTTGAAATGAAATATTGAGAAATATTGATGAAATAAAATGCGTATTTTCATTTTCCGTATTTTCACTGTAAAAATTTATTTTTCACTGCAGTGAAACATATTTTCCGTATTTTCACTGGTGTCTTGCCGGACTACTTTCTTTTAAATTCTGCCAGTACTCAAAATTTAAGGGAAAGTCTTGCAAATTTTAATGTCCAGAAAGAGAAAAAATGTATATAATAAACAGAAAATTCAAGTTTTTTCTATAATACATGATTTATTTTCATCTTGTGGCATGAAAATTACCATATTTCACTCGTGGCTACCGCCACTCATGAAATATTTATTTTCATACCACTCGATGAAAATAAATCATGTATTTATAGAAAAAACTTGAATATCCTCTATGTATTAAATTTCCCCTTAAAGATTCATGCTAATTTTCATGAAAATTTTGAAAATGTATTTGAATGTATAATTATATAAATATTGTGAAGTAACCAAAAGGAAGCAATTTACACATTATCAATGGCACTAACAAACCATGTAAATTACCAAAAAGTGATCAAAATATGCATAATTAGCCTTTTACTGCATTAGTAACGCAGTAGAAATATAGTTGTAAATACTGAAAAATCAGTCAGTACTCGCACATAATGCTTACTTTTCCTTACATCTTAGTACATTTTTCTGAAGTTTGCTTTTATTGAAATATTTTGACTCATCTGGAGGCATGAAGCTTCAAGACAAAAGCTTTCCCTGAAGTAAACACTTCATTTGTTGAAAACATTTTATGATTTTTCAGTTTTTGTTGATTTTTCCGTTCTTTTTTGTAATGAATTTTCAGTTTTTTGTTATGGTTTTTTCAGTGGTTTTTCTTCAGTTTCTTCCCATGAAATGATTCATTGGTAGTTAAATTTTACCTGTACAAATCATGTGATTTTCTAAAATTATATAAACAAAAAATATTCTGTTTGACAAATAGGCATTGCATGCTTAAAGTACTTTAAATATTAGGTATGTTAGTGTAAAATAGTAATATGCAAATAAGTGGATTAAAATATTAAAAGATTATATTTTGTTTAAATTATTTCATTTTCTGTAAACATAGTTAGAAACATTTCAAGTGCTTTGAGTATTTACTGCTGTTTTGATGTCACTGTTTTGTATTAAATACTTTTTAATCTTAAATGTTTATCACATAATTATATAGAAATATGGAAGTCAACTTCATTTAAAACTGTTTATTTTATTCAAAAATACAATCAAAATTTTATGCATAATTATGTTAATCTTCCCTTTTTAGAAACATTTACAACAGCTTGTGTTTGAATGATTTTAAGTTTTAAACCTGTCAATATATTTATGAGAATTTTTCAAATATGTACTGACTGATAGATGTGCATGCTGATCTTGGCCTGCCCTGGTCAAATTGACAAAATCAGTTGCCACAATTAAGCTGGCTAAGAGTAGGAATTTACAACAATAATTCATAAACATCAATCTGAATCAATACCCTAAGCTTCATATTTTGATAATTATTATTCCCTGAAATTATTTATGTATTATTTATACTTGAAAATAAAAATATCTATTATTGAATTGCATATATATTAAGAAAATATGTCCAAACAAAATTTATTTTCCTTTTTTCCAAAAAAAGCTTATATTAAAAGAAATAAGAAATCACTTCTTGTAAACGTCAGGATACAAAATATTTACTTTAGAAAGGGCTTTGATTCTTTCTGTAACCCCTAGCAACCCAGCGGAAACTATCTACACTTGATTGAAAGCCTGTAAAGATGTAACAATAAGTTCCATTAATCATGTGTGGCTTATACTAGCCTGCAAGTATTGGTTGATGAAGTTATATATCAATAATTGTGTTAAAATTCCAGTTGAGCCCATTACATCTCTGATATAATGGAAGGAAAGAGTGCTATTCTGTCACTCAATCATATTGATTTGTAACTAAAGTCTTACAGATTAGGAGAGACATGTTCAATATAAGAATTTTGCTGTGAAGTTTAAGGTTTTAATTTTTTTAAAGGTTATACTCCCTATAAGTTTCTTAGTTGGAGCCTATAATTTTTACAGACATTCTGAATTTTTTAAATAAGAGGCCATTTTAAATGAATGTTGTTTTTTAAGGCCCTAACTAGGTGTCACTGTTAATTCATCCAGTAATTAGTGTGAGGGTGTTGGGGGTCCGATGATCCACCCTCATACTGTACATGTTTTTGCCCTCATACCTTACATCTATCTATCCTTATGTCTTATATTTATCCATCTTCATGCCTAACATCTATCCATTTTCATACCTTGCATCTATCCATCCCCATGCCTTACATCTATCCATCCTCATTCCTTACATCTATCCACCCTCATACCTTACATCTATCCATCCTCAAGCCTTATATCTATCAATCCTCAAGCCTTTAATCTATCCATCCTCAAGTATACATCTACCCATCCTCATACCTTACATCTATCCATCCTCAAGCCTTACATCTATCAATCCTCAAGCCTTTCATCTATCCATCCTCAAGCCTTACATCTATCCATCCTCACACCTTACATCTATCCACCCTCCTGCCTTACATCTATCCATCCTCCTGCCTTACATCTATCCATCCTCACACCTGACATCTATCCATCCTCAAGCCTTACATCTATCCATCCCCATACCTTACATCTATCCATCCTCCTGCCTTACATCTATCCATCCTCATACTTTACATCTATCCATCCTCATGTCTTACATCTATCCATCCTCATATATTACATCTATCCATCCTCATGTCTTACATCTATCCATTCTCATGCCTTACATCTATCCATCCTCATACCTTACAAGACTATCCATCCTCATACCTTACATCTATAAATTATTTATGAACCCTGAAGATGGCTAGGCTGTTCAGTAACCACACTGGTATCATAAAAGTTGATTTGCAGTTGATTACTTATTTTTTACTATATAAATTTATCTATTTAATCCAAGGCTTAAGACTTTTTGATTTTACAGGTTTTGTTTCATGGAATTTCTCCTTAAAGTTGCTAATGTTGACAGTTGTCAACCAAAACATGACAACCAGCTAGTAGTGGGGGATGTTTTATAATTCCAAAGGTGTACTGAATCATGTAAATAGGAAACAACTGCTTTATTTCTATGAAATTTCATGAAGTAACACTCTCGCTTAGGACCTGAAAAAATTATATATTCTTGCTTCACTAAAATTTATGAATTATTGTTACAAGTATCCTTGTTTCCATGACAGTGGCTCTCCCTTAAAAAATAAAAGGGCCGTACTACGATGAAGTCATTGTTTATCACCGTTAAATTGTCTTCCAAACAAATTCCCTTAATCTTAAAAGTTTAAGCCATGTAATCGAATACATTTGAAGTTTAAAGCGTACTTAAATTCCAGACTTTTATTTGGGTTACTGATTAAAACCGTATATCAGTTTATGTTCCCCCTTAAAAAATAGAACTGCAATATAGAAACATTGAATAGAGACAAATCAAAATGTGACAGTTGAAAGATTAACGGGTATCTTACAGATACGTTTTTTTTGGTTTATAATCAGAGTTGCCAAATACATCGGAGGCCATTTCCCTAAGTGTTTGACGTCTTTATGTTTAAATAGCAACGGTACGATATGTTGACACTGGTAGTGGGCTAGTTCAAACTTTCACTCGTTTTAAGAAAATATTGACAAAAGTTTTACTGAACCTGTTCAGAGTTTCTGATAAAACTGATAGGGATATTTAAACTGAAGTAGAGTGAGAGAAAAAAATTACGACAAATTTTAAGATTTTTTATTTCTTTCATTACAGAATGAAGAGCATGACAATGTTACTTATTGTTCTTATAAGTGTCAGTTTGATGAAATAATTAAAAACTTGTTTAACCCCCTAAATAGGTGTTTTAACTCATTCCCACATTTTT
Organism: Ruditapes philippinarum; assembly: GCF_026571515.1. Taxonomy (NCBI): domain Eukaryota; kingdom Metazoa; phylum Mollusca; class Bivalvia; order Venerida; family Veneridae; genus Ruditapes; species Ruditapes philippinarum. The sequence continues at coordinate 185,674 of NW_026852876.1, forward strand.
TGAATAAGGAAAAGTTTTTCATGTAATCAGATGTAATACTGAGTCAGTCTGCCCTCTAAGTTCAATAGGTGCATTAAGCTCAGTAGGGGAGTAGCCTCCATGGCTGAGTGGTTAAGGTTGTTGATTTGGAACTTGATTAATAACTGGTTAGTTATCCAGGAAAGCTGGTAAGGTGAGCTGATCATCAACTACCGGGATGTATGAGCAAAAAATTTTTTTTAAACCAGACAAATAATCAAACGGTTATGTATCAGACTCAGTAATTTAAGGAATTAAAACATACAATCCAATTTGATTGGACATCCATTGATATTTTAGTACAAAATTACTGATTGTTCTTTATAGAGAACAAACATCAGAAATGAGTCAATCATAGAAATTGTAGCTGAAATTTGTTTTTTGATTAGTTTTATTGGAAAAATGAATATTTTTCTGTTGAAATAAAGAGGATATTGAAATAACCAATGCTATTGATCAATTTCATTTCGGTATGCTTTGTAATGTTTAAGGGCCGATTAGATAATGTTTGTTGTTAATTAACACACTTTTGCATTTTCCTCTTTATTCGTAATGTTTTCAAATAGATAGTTAGGAAGCAAACAAATGAAATTGTATCAAATATATAACATGAAATCAGAGCCTTTCACCTCATGACACTATTTTATAATGAACACAATGTCCTCCCTGTGTATATATATTTTGTACACTTCCTTTGCCGTTGAAGAGTTGATTTAATATTTAAAGTATAGTGATACAGTTTTAAGATAGAGTTTGATCTTTATGGACCTGTAGAAACTTTCCATTTTATAATATTGAAAGAAAGTTCAATTAAATTTAAATTAGAAAATTATTGCTTGAAAATATAAGAATGAATTTTGATTTTTGTATAATCCAAGGACTGGTAAAAAGCAATTTAATTGCAATTGTATTACAACAGTTGATATAATGCACAAAGAATTTTCTACAACAGACTTTAACAATTTTGATACTGTGGAGGTAATTGGAGAAAAACAGTCTGTCAAAATATAAAATATCCATTTTAACTTTCTTTCATAAAGTAAAATGAAGAAGAAGTTGTTAACCTCAATGAGACACAAATTGTCAAGCTTGACATTTCTTTTGATTGGAAATTGCTTTCTTTTCTTATTTTTTGGATACAGTAACTCTTGAAAAACAATAAAAAATATCAACCATACGCATCCTTCCTTTAAGTTCATCAAAATTATTGAAACTGACCTTAAATTTTTGCTGTATGCAAGTCAATTTTAATGCTTGATGTTTTCATACTTTTTAGCCACTTCATACTTTTCAGGCACTGGGATATTAATTAATTAAACACTAGATTTTCAAATGCTTTTGCATACCTGCAAAGACTGGATCTACCCATGTGATCAGTGCAGACCAAAATTTAAACCGGCACACCTAGCGATCCATAGATTACTAGTCTGACGTGTTTTAATTACTCGGCCATGCTGCCATTATGATGAATGGTTTTGCCCAGATCGAAAGATGAACAAGTGCATTTATGATACACCATTTTTAGTATAGTAAGTTTTAATATAAAAAATGTCTTTTAATATTTAATTATTTTTTGTTATATACATGTATATATCTATTGCAGATGTCGGATCTTCACATTTACTTGGTGCCACCAGAAATTTGGAGAGAGAAATACCATAATGCATTAAACCAAAACATTAATGAAACAGTTTCCATAGGTTTTATCAGGTAAGTTAAATTTGTATGATTTAAAATTGTGGAAGAAATTATTCAAACATCTGTGACTAGTGTCAAAAGATGAGCCGGTGTCAGTTTTTGACACATTTTTTAAATATTTTTAACATATACTTGATAAAGTCACATGACAGATAGTTGGTCTTTAGACTTTTATCCTAAACTAGTTGCTTCTTATTGCATCTCAGTTTATAAACGTTTAAGTTATAAAACAACAGATTAAACATAAAAAAGAATAATTGAATTTATATTCAAATTTGAATTCTAATGTAAAACTATAATTTTATTCCATTAACGATAGCTTAATTCTACATGGAGCAATTGTTAAAGAGGCTGTTGCACCAGTAATATTTTTTCACAATTCAGATATATATCTGTAAAATAGAAATCTACTTCTTTCTTATGTCTGTTCACATAGCATCAGATTTAGCGCGGGGTTGCTGGTTGGATCCTTTGGTAAGGCGAAAATTCTCCGCTACAATTGATCTCAGGCATTGAGTCTAAATTTATATGTTATTTGTCTCTCACTGCTGATTCAGAAACCATGTGGGATTATCAGTCGTTTGTGGAGAAATTGGTAATTACGTTTGTGGAGAAATTGGTAATTACGTTTGTGTGGAGAAATTGGTAATTACGTTTGTGGAGAAATTGGTAATTACGTTTGTGGAGAAATTGGTAATTACGTTTGTGGAGAAATTGGTAATTACGTTTGTGGAGAAATTGGTAATAACTTGTTAGTTATCCAGGAAAGCCAGTTTGTTTGATTGACCATAACTAGATATTACCGTATAAAGCATGTTTAATTGGCGTAAAAGGCAGAAAAACAAATGAACGGTCTGTTTTTGATTTTTTATTTAAATTTCAATAAAGGGTCTCATGGGAAGCTATTAAGAGGACAATGATTAGGAATTTTATCATTAGATATTGACAATTAAATTCAGACTTTATCCCCTGGATTTATAATATTAAGCTGTATTGTCAGATAGAAGCAGTGAAGTAATACAACTTTTATCATATAAATGCCAGTAAATGACTTATAATGTGAATCTACCATCTTTCGAAAATTCTTACTCAAATTGATCTCGAAGATTTACTAGTTTGCTTTATGTTAAAATGGATTTGGTCACTTGATATATACCAAGCAATAGCTTATAGTGTGATAGATAACCAGGGCAACCATGATAATTAAAAGTTATTTTCCCCCATTTATTAGGTACTTGTAGATGAACCAGGTCTTATTTATAAGATCTTAAATGGCTGAGTTTAATGGGTTTTAAGAGATCTTGAGCAATTTTGTTTTGATTTTCTGTTTTTATTGAAACTTAGTATTTAGAGTTCAATTGAACACTATTTTAACTTGGTCATATAATAGTTCATTCAATTATCAATGACCTAATGGTGTGCCAAAGTTAAATCAAAATACTTCATTAAACAGATTTCACTGCAACATTGCCTTTTACTGTATGTTTTGTAATGGAGGAAGTGACCTTTCAAAATATTAAATTTTAAAGCAGCATGCCAACATTAAAATGTATTTAAAAGTAAAATGTTGTAAAGTGAACAAAGATATTAATTTATACATTGCAAACATTATTTACAATCCACGTAAATTATCAAAAAGAGGTCAAAATATTCAAAGTAGCTAGCCCATACTGCATTAGTAATGCAGTGCAATATGGTGTTAAATACTCCAAAATCAGTCATTTAAATCACACATAACATGTCAATCATGTTTAATCTTGAATCTTTTTACTTTTATTAAAATCTAAGTATATTTTTCCTCAAGTTTGATTGTCTTGAAAATTTTTGGCTAATCTGGAAGCATGCTGCTTTAAAATTTAATATTTTGAAAGGACTTCAGAGTAAAAGGAAAATCTTTTAATGTGTTGATTGATTTTCTTCCTGATAAATAAATTGATCAGATTTATGTCTAAATGGCTATCATTGCCTGCTTAATTTTTAAATGAACTTGTTCAACTCAAACCATTATTAATTCTATGGATATATCAAGATGAAAATATAAAAGTACAGAGCCAATGGTCAGATTGCATTGATGTGCAGGCTGGTTTGCTCTATACTGGTTGCAAATGCTGGTTATTTTCGGTTTCAGCAGATTAATTTGCGTTAAAATTAAAACTAACTAGAATGTTGCAATTGCTGCTCTATTTGATTGTTACATGATGTACAATGTAGTGAAACCCAGACAAGAACATATTATTATTATTAATCTATTTTTTTTGTAACTTTAGGTTTAATAAAACATTCATTAAATGGTTTCTCCCTTTTTTACTACAAATAGGAAAACTTTACAAGTTAGATTTAAGTTTGCGATCCTTTACTTTAGGAAAAGCAAAAAGTCGGTAGCTTTAAATTTTTGTGTATTATGTCGAACTTATGTCATTGAAAAACTTGTGTTGGTTTGTTAGTATTAAAGATTGTACAAGATCTCACAGCTATCTGATTTTTACTAAATGATCGGATCTTTTTCAAAACGCTCTAGATATTACCAGTGTGTTTGTATGGATATGATATCAATAAAAGATTAGACAATGTGTATACCGTTTCGTATTATGCATTACATATTAAAAGATAATCTTGCGTCGGCTTGGACATGGCCCAAATCTGTCAATAAAGCTATAATAGTCATGTTTCATTTGTTCAAAGTTCCAGTTCATTTAAGTGCTGTAAAATAGCAGCAGTTTGTAGCTGCAATATTGTTAATAAATATTATTTTTGTAATTTTATTAACCCCCTACATATATACCCCAAATAAAAACAAAACAAAAAACTTACAAGAAAAACTAAATCATTTTGTGCAAATTATTTGTTTGTTTGTTTGGTTGTTATGGCAATTTTTAAATGTTTAGTTTTAACTCAGCAGTTGGTCGACCTAACTGGTTTTCTTGAATAACTACCTGATATCCAGTTATTAGCAAGTTTTTCACAAAAGTCCAACTACTGGTACTTAAGCCCCACATGGTTTTTGGACCAGCTATCAGAGATTAAGGACTCAGTGTAACAAATAGATTGTTAGAAGAATTTCACCCGCACTTTTGGATCAAATCTGCAACCACTGGTTTACAAATCTCACTTTCCTATGAAATGAGCTAAGCAGATGAACTAAACATCATTTGTGAAATAACATGAGAATCAACTTTGCATAATTTAAAATCAGGACATCCATTAAGTTCCAAAATGTGGAAGTCAAAGACTGCAAAATGTCTGACATTGGAAGTCACTTTTTGTAGGTTTAAGATTTAAGAAAAGGGTTAGGGGCCAGTTACACTGACAGTCGGTCCCCAATCGGTCATATAATTTTAAATTTACTCGCTGTTATGATCGGTTGTCATGCGTGATTTTATTTCTGGTTTTCTGTGTAAACGGCCATCGGTGACAGAAAGCAAACTCAAACGGGAATGGGTCGATGATTAATTGCTGAAATACTTTTGGTTTTTATTGTTTGTAAATCGGAGCTAAATCGGGCGTAACGCTGATTAATCGGTGTTTGATAGCTAGTCATCAGTGGTTAAACACTTTCCGTCAGATATGGCCGGTGATTCATATTTGGTTATCTTTGTCCGATCGGCGATATCGGTGATTAAGAGCTTGCATATCTCCTGATATAGGTTGCCGTCGGTTATTTTTAAAATATTTTCACCGATCGAGAATTTTAAACGTGTTTAAAAATCCCAATCGGTAATTTTTCACCGATGAAACTTATCTTTCCCCAATAGCAGTTGATAGGTGGAAAACAGGTGACCAATAGGTGATATCGGTGTTAAATACGTTGTCATCGGTTCACTCCATAATTTGGCTAAAAAAACTACCGATCAATCACCGATGGCTCTGTGTAACTGGGGTGTTATATTTTAGAAGTTACATTAGCCAAATGACTCACAAACTTCCACTTATTGAAGCCCTGAAAATATTTTTTATACAATTTATCCATGTCTGACAGTTTTTCTTTATGGCCAAAAACCTGCATCATAGCATAATAATTGTTATTGTTTTTTTATTAACCATTAAGTAAACTTCTTTTAACCCTGTCTGTATAGTGGAGTCAGTAACAAGTTATTGAACTATTAAATTATTAATACCATAAACATGATTTATGTTATGATTTTTAAGCTGTTTTTTATATTAACTTTGAAAAAACAAATGACTTAAAGTGGAAGACTATATTATCTGATGTAAATCGTTCTAAGCATTTTCATTGCAAATAAGTTTCCAGTTTGTTGTCAGTGCATGCCTATTTTTAGAAATATATATAAGACCATAATATAAGACCAATATGTATGTAAGACCATAAGATAATTCAGCTGTCTTATGATCTAGCTGATGACTGTGCATGATTTTAACATTTTGATGTTGAAATATTTTAACCATTTGTCCACTGGCGCCAGCTGTTAAAATCCCCAATGCAACCAATCATTGCCTCTTATCATAAAACTCCTTGAGGTGCCTCTCTAATTATACGTTGGCCGGAAAAAATACATGCTATTGCAAACAGTTCAGCTGCAAAGTTGCATTTTAATACATGACATTCTTAGAAGAATTTAAGTAAAATGAAATTTATATCACACACCCGTGCCGATTTTGGCACTCTGTAAATTAGGGTATTGCATGGCCATGCATATATTTTGACAAACATAGAGTAAAGACCCGCTAAATGTTAGCGTTATACTATAGGCGCGTCAATGAAAAATGACTCTTATTTAACTTTAAACGATATTTATTTTGGGTATGTGGTAAATAGAATATTAAATTTGTGTAAGTTCATTACTGAATTTATTGCACTCGTTGAATAAAATAATATACTCGCCAGAGGCTCGCATATTATGATTTTATTCAACTTGTGCAATATTGCAGTATTCACAGAACTTACACTCATTCAATATCCTCTATTTGTGCCATTCTGGAAGAAATTCCTTCCTTATAAAATTTTTTAAAAGATATTTGTTAAACTTATGTAAAAAAAAGCCAGATTATCTGAAATTTCATAAAACTTTCCCCTTGAAAAACCATACAATAATCATTAATTCCTAATATTTGGGCGAGGGTTTGGTCATTTTATTCAGTAATGGTAATTGATCTGTTTTGTTTCAATAGTTTCATAGTACAATTATTTGAAGTATCAAATTTCAGTTTTCAATTGTTAATATTGACCTAATTTGGCGTTAAAAATGGATTTTTAAATTAAAGACATTTTTAAGCCTTGTTTTCCCATTGAGCTGGTACCTAAGGACCTCAAAATAATATTTATATCTATCTGTTTGAAAATGGATTTTTCTTTGTCATTCATAGCATTGATATTTTAATGGATTTGGTTTGATTGGCCTCCTTAAATAGTACAATTTTGCAAAATGACATTAATTTAACTGTGTCATTAAATGGGGAAAAATGTCATTTGATATTTGAATTTGTTAAATATCAGTTAAATACATGTATAAGTTAATTGTTTTTTGGGTGTTCTTTTTTTGAGAATAATAAATCTAAAGATTGGTAATTTTATATTTAATAGGCAATTATCTGATATTGATATCTATCAATGGATGAGAAGAACTTTTTGTGACTTTGTGGAGATTTAGTCTTAATTAAAATGTTAAAACAATTAGAAACTTCCTATGTACAAAAGATTGTACATTTTGTCATTGGCTGAAATCTGATTTGCTGCATGTAGTGAAGATTTGAAACTGACCAATGAGATGGAAGCACTATAATGAGGCTTGTTATATTAATTCAACAGCTATTCATCTAAAATTTGATAATAGAACTTTTGTTAAATGTGCATATTAAATATTAATAAAACTGAAGATAAAATCTGACTTATATCTTTAAAACTGAAGCCAATCCATGGGCACTACTTAAAGTAATACAAAATGGCAGTCTTTGACATTAAGTCAGATTGAATTGGAATATTTTGTCCGAAAAATTATGGTAAATCTGCTGTGCGTTGACTTAGGATGCATCTTATGACCCTACTAAAGGTAAAGTAAATATCATGGTAATCCGGGCTGGTTGTGCAAGTTATGCTGATGCAGTACTTGGTTAAAATAGGGGCTCATGAACACAGGTCAACAGTTAAATTTTTGATAATGCTTATTGTGGCAAGATGATTGATATGATATCCATCAATGCAGGATTAGTCCTATGTAGACACATGACCAAAACTACATTTAATCTGTGTAGAACAACACAGGACCATAGATTGGATGATGCAAGACAAATGTAAAAATAAGACAGTGTAAGAGTTTTCTGATTTAAGTCCTAGTAGGCAATTTGATATGTTCAAAACCCAGCTACTATAGTTTTTTTAAATGCAAAACTACAGTGTTGGCATGGCAGACTAGTTAATGTGTCAGACTTAAGTAATCTAAGGATTGCTGGCCGCATGGGTTCAAAACTCATCAGGGGCAAGCTGTTGTTTCCATGAGCAAGGAACTTTACACTCATTGCTTAGTACTGGTTGGTTCCAGGAACGAATTCAAAGGTGATTCATTAAGCTTATAGCTTCCAACACAATCAAACTGAAATAAATTAGTATAAACTAAATGCAAGACTTTGTAAGACATTATGCAGGTCTCTGTCAGGACTTGTTTTAATTTATAGTACATAACTGCCAGACAGACCTACCGTAAAATTCCTAATAAATGCCCCTCCCCTAATAAAGGCCCCCCCTAGGCTTTTTGATAAGGAAAACAATCTACTCATCAGTGCTGAACTCATAATTAAAGCCATCATTTTATTTAAATCATTCAGAATCCATTTTATTATATAGTAAACACAAATATGTATAATATGAACTTTAAAACCATAACACTTTTTAATGTTATTACCAACACTTGCTAACACTAAATGTATTTACAGTGATATTTTGATTCAGGAAAAACTGTGTTGTAATAATAGCACCCCTTTTGGAAAATGTTTAGCCCCCAGGGGCGTTTAATAGGAATTTTACGGTATTTTAGCAACAATGTGAGCATAGCTTCAGAAGGCAATCAAATTTAAATGATAGTCTTTAATTATAAACCATCTTAAACTGCATTATATAATACTTGACATACTAATCTTGGAATATTTGTTAATTTTCAGGTTGTTATCTTACATACAACAAATTTTCAAAAAAGATTGTATCATAGATAATGTTAGATTTTTTTAGTGTATTTTGTATATGACTTATATTTGATAGGGTTGATATTGGAATTCAGGACATAGTATGAAATGTTTTAAAATCCTCAGGGAGCCACTTTTGATGGGTTTCTTATTAAACCGGGAGATTTAGGATTAATGTTAAACTGTTCAGATTTGAAACAATTTGTTAAAACAGATCAATTGAATAACTTTAGGAAAGTATGTGGCCATTTTGTACTGAAAAAGAGTTTATATAAAGCATTTATAACATATTATTTAAACAGAATTTCAAATGTCAAGAAAGTATATACTAATGTGGAATAAACTGGAAAGTCATCTAACTTCACTGGATGATCAGACCTGTACAAAATATTCATAATTATATACCCTAAATATTTTATTGCAAAATTTTATTACATCTCATACTTTGACAAAGGTTTTAAAAATTGAGAATTTGCTCAGTTTATAATTGTACAATTTTGTATTATACAGTATAATAGCAGTACAATGATATAGCAGTACAGCAGCCCTCTGTTAAGCAAAAACCTCTTTACAACAACAGTATGAAATGATCCATAGAGAACCTTCACTTAGCAACAACCAAATCTTTCATCTCCCCCAGGTAGTTGCTTTACAGAGGTGGTCACTTTAAGTTTACTAGGTATATGGTTCTCTATATCATGTCACAAAGGTGCATGTTAAAGGGAGAGCAACGGTGAATTAAATCAGCTTCACAGTACCGTTGGGCAAGAATGTTGAGAAGTTTACGTGTTATTTATGTTAATTCAAATTGATTTTTTTCGGGCTTTGCGTTGCAGTCAGATATTACATAAATCTGTTTGTAAAACTCTTTTCAGACAGATTTACAGAGATTTGATTTGTCATTAGTCTAGAATGTTTTGATCTTTTTAACAAAGTGCATTTTAATGGTAACATTTGATTTTATAAATCCTAATGTTATGCAGAGGGTAAAGAGGAAGGATTAAAAGTATTTTAACACTCCTTGGACCTGTCGTAAGGTTGCGTCTAACCAGATTATCACGTTTCAAGCTATCCCTTCACCATTTAATCAACCTAGGGAAAGACGTGTTTTTTGTTGAAAATATTTTCGCTATTTGTTTTCTTATTTTCTGTTAATGTCGGTTTTTAACTTTTTTTAATCAAGTAAAATTTTTAGCTAACAATATTGTGACTTTTACTGAATTATGAGACTGAATAGAAAGATAAATAAAACAATTTTTTTTTTTAATTATAGGTGTTAGTCTCCATCAACATCATATTTGTGCAGCATATTGTCTTAAGACTTGTTTGTGATCACATGACATAGACTTATGGTAGATGATGTCATTCATGATAGAAATTATCATTATGACATCACTTTAATGCGACACTGTTTTACCTATTTTATTACTTTATAAATATCATGTAAATTATTATGCCCCAATTTAATGGGTTAGTGGATATCATAGATTGCCCTTGCAAGTCCTGCTCCGCTTATGTAATGTCCTGCTGTTATAGATTTGGTGCGAAGTCACATAACGTCTCTTTTACACGAAAACATTTTTAGCTCGACTATTCGATAAGAATAAGTAGAGCTATTGCAGTCACCCGAGCGTCGGCGTCGGCATCGGCGTAACCACTTATGTTAAAGTTTTTGTAATAGTTCAAATATTTTCAAAGTCCATAGACATATGGCTTTGAAACTTTGCACACTTGTTCACCATCATGACCCCAACCTGTAGACAGGAGGAGGTAACTCTATCAAGCATTTTGACAGAATTATGCCCCTTTTTCGACTTAGAATTTACGTTAAAGTTTTTGTAATAGTTCAAATATTTTCAAAGTCCATTGACATATGGCTTTAAAACTTTGCACACTTGTTCACCATCATGACCCCAACCTGTAGACAAGAGGAGGTAACTGTATCAAGCATTTTGACAGAATTATGCCCCTTTTTCGACTTAGAATTTACGTTAAAGTTTTTGTAATAGTTCAAATATTTTCAAAGTCCATTGACATATGGCTTTGAAACTTTGCACACTTGTTCAACATCATGACCCCAACTTGTAAACAGGAGGAGGTAACTCTATCAAGCATTTTGACAGAATTATGCCCCTTTTTCGACTTAGAATTTACGTTAAAGTTTTTGTAATAGTTCAAATATTTTCAAAGTCCATTGTCATATGGCTTTGAAACTTTGCACACTTGTTCACCATCATGACCCCAACCTGTAAACAGGAGGAGGTAACTGTATCAAGCATTTTGACAGAATTATGCCCCTTTTTCGACTTAGAATTTACGTTAAAGTTTTTGTAATAGTTCAAATATTTTCAAAGTCCATTAACATATGGCTTTGAAACTTTGCACACTTGTTCAACATCATGACCCCAACCTGTAAACAGGAGGAGGTAACTCTATCAAGCATTTTGACAGAATTATGCCCCTTTTTCGACTTAGAATTTACGTTAAAGTTTTTGTAATAGTTCAAATATTTTCAAAGTCCATTGTCATATGGCTTTGAAACTTTGCACACTTGTTCACCATCATGACCCCAACCTGTAAACAGGAGGAGGTAACTGTATCAAGCATTTTTTTTACTATCAAGCACTAAGAATAGTCGAGCGTTGCTGTCCTACCGACAGCTCTTGTTTATGTTATTAACATAATTTTGCTTCCCCATAATGTATGTAAGCATTTAGTGTAAATAAAGGAAACGAACCATACACAATGCCTTATTTACTCATGATCACCTCCTCATATCCTGCTGTTATATGCTCTGTTGGTCCATAGACTGATATTATAGAATGTGGGGCCCTCAATGTCTTATAATGATGATTATTTCTATATTTTTCTTTAACAAACAGAAATTCATACCCTTATCATATGTCTGCTGGGGGTATGAATTACTGAATATTAGCTGCACTGTTAAATTCTGTAAATTATAAGTTCAAATGTATTAATAATTGTTACCTGGCCACTGTAAACAAAAATCAATAATTTGTAGCCTGTCATATAAGTTACTTCACAGCACTGTTTCCAGCATGTTAATAATTTCAGGGGTAGCATATGTGTCTGATAAAAAGGCTCTTTAAGTTTTACTTTGATAAATGACTGGCACTAGAAGAAAGGTGTTTATGATTCCACCATGTTGCCATAAATTGACTTTTTTTAGCTTTTAATTTATGCTTTGATCGCTTTCGAGCATAATGAAAAGTGAATTATAAGACTTTACCAGTTGCAGTTTGTTAGCTTTTTTATTTTTTTCTCCTTTTCCAATTGATTTAAAGGCATCGAGAACTGCTGAAATTATGTTTGAATAGGGATTAAAGACAAATAGTTGGGAAAATATCCTTTAGTTCAGTACAAATATTATGTTTTTGATGATTATTGATCCAAACTTTACCATTGATAGCAACTAATATATGATTCCATGAATTTTTTTTAATTTTCAATTCACATTTGAGAAATGAGAAAATTTTCATAATATCACTTTTGCTGGAACAAAATTTTTACAATACAATTTTAATTAGAAATTGATTTGTGCATTGGGTATCAAAATGTTTGAATATTTTAAATGTTTGAAGTGGATTGATTTTGTATAGGAATGGTCGGTAATGTATTACCGGGGAAACAATTGCACAGATACATCATCAGGCTGCCATGATCAAATATACATGATATAACAATACATTCTGTTAGTCTGCTGCAATTATGTCATATTAATAACCAGGAAAAATGAAGAAAAAAGCACCCATAGAATTATTAATTGAATCTGGGTATTGTTGAAATCTGGGTGCAGCTTCAGTTTCTAAATTAAATACCTTTTCCCTGGAAATTTCTATAAATTTTTAACCAGATTTTTACAACAGATATCAACTGGATTTTTAATCACAAAGTGCCTAGGAGTATAAAAGTGAGGGTTTTGTTATTTCAATGATATTTGACAGAATTATGGCCCTTTGTTGTTTTTGTTGTTGTTTTTTTCCACATGTAATTATGTTAGGCATAGAGAAATATTCTTCAACTAATAAATAGCAACTAAACATTAGAACAGATTTCTTAAAAGTATTCCCTTCAGTATTTGTTGTGTGTGCAAGGTCGGTTTCCACAACAACTCAATCAATGGAACCATCAGAAATGGGGCATTCATGGCTGGGTGGTTAAGATTGTTAACTTCAAACCTCTTCCTACCCACAAACTGATGTGGGTTTAAATCCCGCCAAGGACTCAGGATCCTTTCATGTAAGGAAACTATCCAGCTAGCTGACAGAACATCAGTGGTTCTACTCAGATGCTTGTTTGTACCTGAAATAATGAGGCACACCTGAGGTCTCCTTGCACCAGTGGAAAGTCACTATTATATGACCTCTACTGTGTTGGCCCGAAGTAATCCAGTCCCTAGTTGCACTTGTATATTTTCTGATTTTAAAATATAAAATACATTTTGAATGTTTTCAGAGTTCATCCAGAGACAAAGTTATATGCATTACGAGACGAAATAGAGCAACAGTTAGGAACAGAGTTAGTGCCAAGAGAATATGTTTTTGTCAAAAGTGTTGGAAGAAGTTTAACAAGAGTGAGTATTTTTAACTTATATATGCATCTTGAGCTTCATGCTACCTGAAAGGTTCTCATAAAAGTTTCATAAGTTTTAAATATTTATTTCTGAACAAATATCATTGTGTTAATTTGGTCCTGCTCCAATCAATTTTTCATGAGATGGTTGCTGTTATTCTTTTTGTCTACATGTATTAGATTTTCTGTGTTTATTTATGTTCGTGTCACTTTTTTACAAGCTTATCATATTTTTTTTTTCATGAGATTTACACTATTTAATCATGATATTATTTTTGTTCAATATTACACCATTTATTCATTTCTACATGATTATGTCACACTATAAGACCATGATTATGTCCTGAAACAATGGCATTTTAAGCTAAGGTGATATTGCTGATGTCAGCATATTATGTCATGGTAGAATAAAGATTGCATGCAGTCAATAATCTGAATATGTAGGTCTAAATTGTGTTTTTCTTTGCAACAAGCTCTTCGTAGGATCCTAGTATGTCGACTTTATTGTTTTTGGTTTAAGGCATTGTTTAAAAACCAATTCCAATGAATTTTGATAGTCCCTATGATATTAATTTGATATGTTACTACGTAAAAGATCCTGTATTTAAAAGGCTAATTTGAAGTTCTTGCAGCCAGACTGACGTACCGTACCCCTCGTGTTCAATATTTGGTGGATATTTTGCTCATATTTATAGATTCATTAAATCTTCGGTATAAGATTGTTCTTGTATACCACTGAAAATGTATTTGAGGATTTTAAACAACCAAATGTAATGTTTTATTTAAAAATGATGTAATTATGTAACATGGTTTCTGGGATAAAATTTTAGAAAAAAAACCCTCTAAATTTATTAATATTCAAGACTACAGTTGTTAAGAAAAGTAAACTGAAACCATAAGAGAAAATAAAGACAATTGTTCTGAGGATAATAAACTCAAAGATACATCAAAACACAAAAGGACATTATGAATTAATGAATCAAAGAGAAAAGTAATAATCGAAGAAAATCGAGTAAAAATCCAGCTTTACTTAAAAGCAAGAGGAAATTTCAAAACAACAATCAAATACTTTTATCGGAATATTTCAACAAAATACATGTAATAAAAACCTTGGAGAAATATGAGTTCTGTATATGTGAAGAATCTAAAACCAAGCACACTGGTAAGGAAGGAGAAAGCCCCCGCACCAGCGTTAGTTTCGCACGATATGCTCGATAAATATGTGGAAGTATACGCACCAAAACTGTTGAGAACTAATGTAAGTAAGATTAAGTTTGCTGTTTAAGGATAAACTTTGAAACAAATATGTTGTGAAAATCCTTGTAAGGGAAATATGTTTATTCCATGTTGGTATCATGAAACCATGAAATTAATAAAATACTGTGATTTTTTTTTTAATGAATTATCCACATAAGAACTCGTTAAATGTTTTTTCCAGTAAGATTTGGTTGTTTTTGCGTGTCTGGAAGTGTTAAAATGTGACAATATGTTCAAATGACTGCTCGATTTACTACTTCAGTAGTATGACTTGAAAATTTTCTAAGTTAACTAGTTGTCTGTTCATTCAATAGATGATAATTATATGTTTTATATAGTAGGGAAAGTATCAGATGAAAAGTCCTCAGGTTTCGGTTCAATCCTTTGGCGAGGTGTATTTTGTTCGTGACAATTGATCTCGGACAATAAGTCTTATTAATGATCATTTGTTTTTCAAAACAAGATTCAGAAAACAAGATTCAGATGTGAGATAAGTAAGTCCGTCACTTGCACAGAAATAGGTATTAACTGGTTAGTTATCCAGAAATGCTGGTTAGGTGGATTACCCACAGATATATAAATAAAATTATGATTGTGTTAAAATTGGCGTTAAAACTCTAGAAAAACATCCAAACAAAATGAGGTGTTCTATAATTATAGACTGTGGATTAAGTTTAATATTATAAGTTTTAAGATTCATTAAAATTAATTTCAAATAACACAGGACTGGTGTAAAAAGTTGGTGGCAATAATTTAAAACTTTTTGATAAAATGCTAAAAACACTGACAATTTTAAAAATATTTGCGTTTTGAGGTTTTGACTTGTTTAAGCTTTTAATATCTTTTTAAAGGCACGTGTAATTCTGTTTGATTGATGACATGATTTTATGGATTTCTCATCACCAACACTGCAGTCATGCTAGTTTTCTAAATGTAGACGCTTTTAGTTCCCACTGATTCCTGGTTGACAGCTAACGTTGATAGCAGATCTAAGTTTAATGTAGTCAGTTATAATTATCTGGCAATTTAATTGTCCGCTTACATATTTAACCAAACGGGCATAGTTGCACAATGGTATATGCAAGTTAAATATGCAATAAATTTTCCCATTAAAACCGTAATTTAATGGGAATCACTGTAAAATCGCGCAAATATATTCAATTGTTACTATAATCGCTCCTCGGGGACTATGATTATAGTATTTATGAAAGTCTATTTAAATGGCGATGCTACATTTAACGCAGCATTTAATGGTTTAATCGGAAGAACAAAGGGGATTATAAACTCCCATGAATAATTTGTAACATATGATGTTAATTATCGAGATAGCGTGTCACATAGTCTCGATATATCATTATCTCGCATGCAATCCCATTAAAGCAGAGCTGGCAACATGACAATTGGTATATAATATGGTATATGCAAATGAGGGTGCCTTTATACAGAGGCATATCTTAGCTATCAATAGATAATCATCTAAAATAATTTTAGGGTTTTTTAAACTGTATGATATTGATCCAGATAGATATTCTTTTCTGCCTTCAAGACGATTTATATTATACACTAATATACAGCATAAGAATGTTAAATATTAAGAAATATAAAGGTTATATTGTGAATACAGAAAATAAAGTTTGCAACTTACTTACTATTAATGCATATATATTATAGAATTCTACACACCTTACATTTCCTGGCATTGTGAAATACATGATTGTATTGTTACATTAAGAAACATTTTTAGAAATATTTAAATCTCAGAGCTCGGAAAAAAAAAAATTGTAATGAAGTGGTTAAATGCTTGCCGGCTTCAAGTCACTAATGCTTTAACTACTGTTGTTTCAAGTATTATCATGCAGGGACTGGATTCTTTCATGTTAGGGAATCTAGCCAGCTAGCTTACAGAACTTTTGCTATTCTTCTTGGGTGCTGCTCATGCCTGAAATAATGCTCAAAAGGGATCACTTGATGTCTTCTTCCACCAGTAAAGCTTGAAAGTGACCAATGCCGTGACATGTTCAGAGTCAGAGTGAAGTAAAATCCAGCAAAAATTGTACCTAAAAAACTCAATATGCAGCATTATATCATAATATTGAAAAATTACTACCCCAATTTATAGATATTGATTTTAATAAATTGATGAATCAACTCACTGGAGCTGAAAGCTACAAGACTTGGCTTTCAATAAGCCAGTCATTGGATTGATAATCTTGTATTGTAAGGCTTCATACAATTTTAAAAAATTCTTGTAACATTACAGATTTTAATTAATGAATGAACAACTTTTTCAATTTTCTGACTGATTATATAACATATTGAATTATTTAGATTAAACATATGTACTAATTAGATTTAGCAAGTTCTAATTTGAAGTATATTCAGTTAATGGTTACTAGCAATTTTCAGAGTAGTTATTTTGATTCTAATAAAATTTATTTTATTAAAGTGATTGTAAGCATCAATTTGAGATTTGCATTTGATATGGTATTCATATAGACTATAATTGTCTAAAATTTGTTTCTGTTAGAAACATGTTGTCTGTATAGAATTAATGTAAATTTGTAGTAAAACAGTTTTTGGAATTAAGAAAAATTTATGTTATGCAAAAAATATTTGGTAAATCTTTACTTGTATAAACTTCCGAGCAACATATTATAAAGAGCACATGTCAGAATTGTTAGATGTTAGTTCAAACTCTTGTTTATTTGCTTAATAAATAATAATGGTCTTCTTTTATCATGTTAAAAATCAATTTTAACTATTGCAAGTTCCATTATAATTCAGGTCTACCATTTAAGAAATGTATATAATTTTATTACTGCTAATAATATTGTTTTCATTTGAATCATGGAAAAGTTGTCATTATTTCAATTATTTATTGATTGTGAGACAATAAGATCTGTAAATTGAATTTCTCAATATTTAAGGTTAGAAAACCTGAGTATTGTCCAAATATTTATACTGACTAAAGTAGCCTGTGTACTTGACAACTTGTAAATATTGAACTAGTTTCACATGTTAAAAGATAGCTCTCGCAAAATTCGTGTCAAACTATTCCATTATTTTAATTGAATGTTTTACCGAATTTAATGGACATTAGTATGATAATCAATATTCCGCGTGTTTACATACGTTTACGATAATCAGATACTGGGCGAGCCTTCATTATCGTTCTATTGTTTACAATCGTCTTATTGGAGATATACTAACTATCTGTAGGTAAACATAACGTAGACATCTCATCCTTTTACATTAAAATTCAAGAGGGCCAATATTAAACGTATTAAAAATGAATTCTTTAATGGTTTTGCAAACTATAACGGTGTAATAAGAGACAGGTAGCATGTAAATTAGATGGGGTTTTTTTCAACAGAATAATGCAGCTTGTATTTTAATATGTCAAATCGCATCTTATACAAAATGAATGGTGAAGTAAATATATTTTTTACACAATTTAGTCAGACAAATTTCAAACATAATTAGGTGCTCCCATGCATAGTAAAAAAAATAAACATTAATTTGTTTGAAAAAAAAAATGTTTTGGGTTGCCATGATTTTATTTGGTAGGTAGCAGGAAAGGAGAACAATCAATATATTTTTTAAGACTATATTGTATTATAATCATTGTGACTAAATTTCAAATCAACCTAAATAAGCAATTTTAAGTTAAAAAAGGGAATAACACACAAGTGTTGGCACCTAAAAGACGAGCCTCGGCACTGCATGCATTTGTTTGACCAAGTTAGCAGCAGAGTGGCTGTTACAACTGCCTAAACAGCATTTTAAACTTCCAAACTTAAGTAATTGATAATGGAAAGATTAAACGAGACTTACCTTCGTAGAGGGGAAGTTGAAGTTTGATCAATATTTTATCAACCACAAGCCTCTTTTGGGATCACACAGAGATCGCATAGCTTGACCAGCGAGCTTACTCATCAGTCTTTAGAGTGTATTTAGATCATAATGGTTATATGATCTAAATATGGTAAAATGGCAAAGAAGCAAGATATATAATATAATCAAGGGTTGGGCTGGGTGGGTGTGTGATCCCAAAAGAGGCTTGTGGTTGATAAAATATTGATCAAACTTCAACTTCCCCTCTACGAAGGTAAGTCTCGTTTAATCTTTCCATTTTATCAACCACATAGCCCCTTTTGTGGACCCCACAGAGATTTTAGAGTTGCTTCTTTACCATATATGTATAATTGAAAAATAACAATATAAACTTTGAATTGCTTGTACTAATATAGAACTTGAAATTAACAAACTGTTGTTAAACTGATACAATATTTACATGAATTAATAATAATTCTAAGGATAAAAAACAGACAACTTTAACATCTTTTATGAATTTTGTTGTCTGTTAAGTAAGGCTGTCTGCACTGTTGCATTTGACAAGTCAATGTCTTTATCATAAAACTTTGCAAATGTGGCTGCATTTTTCCAACCAGCAGTTTTTACTATTGTTTGTAAAGAAACACCACCAAGTTTTGCTGCTGATGTTGCTGCAGATCTAGTGCTATGCACACCATATTTTGTATTAATGCCTGATTTTATCATAACATTCTTTACCCATCTAGACACAGTTTGTTGAGATACAGATTTATGAGGTTTCTGTGTGCTTATAAGCAATTTCTTTTCAGTTCCTCGCAGGAATTTTGTTCTTTGGATATATTCCTTAAACGTTCTAACTATACACAGATTTGGATTTTGATGATATGTTTTTAATGTTATTTTCTCTAGGTGATGACCAGGTTTAGTTTGTTTTAAAATATGATTAGGATAGATAATGCAGAACTCTGGTTGTAATTCTATGTCATTAATTTCTATTAAATGAAGTGTCTGACATCTTTGAGCAGTCAAAAGTAAAAACAACATACACAGTTTACAGGAAAGTTGAATTAATGTAGTATCTTCCATTTTTTCCTAAATGGGAGAGAACAATGTTAGTATCCCAAATTTCATTATATTTTGGTAAATTTGGTCTTAAAGTGAAAATGCCCGAAAGGAACCTTTTCATCAACTGATTATCACTAAAGTTATTTCCTCCACATAACGCAGTAAGATTGTTTATAGCTGCTCTAGCAGTCTGGAAAACACTAAATTTTCTACCTTTTCTATAAAGGACCACAAAAAATGCCAAAATCTGATTTACAGAGGGCTTAAAAGGATTGTACTTTTTCCCACAGAAAGATATCCAACTTTTGATATAGGATGCATATTGTTTTTTGGTAGATTTTCGCCATGATTGCATGATGATATCAATTGCTGTCGTTGGTACACCCTGCCTTTGGAGAGATTTCCTGATAATCTCAAGACAGCAAGTCTCATCTTTTTTAACGGATGCCTTCTTTCTGGTTTGTGCGGTAAGTATAATGCTGTCTGTGGGTTCTGGATCAAAAAACATGGGCCGCTGATGAGGGGAAGGATTGATGCCCACCAAGTTTGTGTCGTCCAAAGCGGACATATCAACACAGCTTCTGTCTCGTCTTCTTCTATTTTTTGTAGAATTTTGGCCATTAAGCTGAAAGGAGCAAAGATATAATACAGTTCATGATTCCAGTGCAATGTAAATGCATCAACAGCAAAGGCCATGGGGTCTGGAAGATATGTTACATATTTAGATAGTTTTGAATTTATTCGAGATGCAAATAGATCCATTGACATATCTGGAAATATTTTTAATATCTTTTCGAAAATTTGTTGTCTCAATGCCCATTCAGTATCTTCATTAAATTTCCTAGATAGCTTATCAGCTTCATCATTTTTAACACCAGGGATATGGGCTGCAGATAAATGAATTTTTCTTTCTAAGCACCATTGCCATATTTCTCTGGCTAAACTGTTTAGTTCTGATTTTTTGCCTCCAAATTTGTTAACATATGAACAGCTGGTGGTGTTATCCATATATATACGAACATGACAGTTGGATACATTTTTACATAAAGACATTAATGCTAGCTGACAAGCTTTAAGTTCTAAAATATTTATATGATTTTGTTGTTCTGATGAAGACCACTGACCATTTGTTCTATTATTGTTTGTTTTGTCTACTGCCCCCCATCCTTTCTTTGAAGCATCTGAAAATATTATCAATTTTGGTTGTCCTTGAGAAATTAATTTTTTGCTGTCTGAGATGTTGTCAATCCACCATTTAATATGATGTTTTATGTTTGCATGAATGTACATGAATTTGTTGAAATCCCCTCTCGATTTTCGTAAATACTTTTCTTTAGTTTGTTCAAGAGGTTTATAAAAAAGTGGTGCATACTGTACTCCTGATTCTGCTGCCACCATCTTGCCGATGAGTCTTGCGAATTGCCTAATAGTTACTCTTGATTTCTTTATAATTTCTTGACACAATTTTTTAAGTTCCTGTATTCTTTCCGGGGTTAGTCTCACTGACATAGTTTCAGAACATAATAAAAAACCTAAGAATTGAACTTGTTTGCTTGGAGTTAAAGCTGATTTTGAAGGATGTATTGTTAGTCCTAGACTATCCATAAGCCTTACAGTTTCTAAAACATTCTGTTTGCAGTCATTAAATGTTGCCCCTTGTAAGCAAGAATCATCAATGTATGCAGTGCTTATGAAACCTTTGGCACGAAGTGATGCGAATACTGGTTTCATTAATTTAGTGAATACTCTTGGGGATGTAGTAAGTCCCATTACTAGTGCAGTAAATTGATATTTAGTTCCGTTAAACAAAAATCTAAAATATTTTCTATCATCCTTTCTTATTGGAATAGAGTAGAATGCTTCTGATAAGTCTACAGAAGCGAAATAACAGTCTTTGCGCATTGCTTCTGTTGCAGATTTCAGTGTTTCCATTTTGAAATGTATGTTTTCCATACATTCTAAATTAAATTTTTTCAGATTTAATATAATTCTTACTCTGCCATCCTTCTTGGGTCTAGTAAATATGTTAGAAATATATTCATTTTCTTCCTTCATACTATCATCCACTATTTCAATAATATTTGTGTTCAAAAATCTTTGTATTTCACAACTGATTAAAACTTCTTCTTCATCACTATATCTCAGAGGTGTTGGTATTGTAGTTTGTTTCGGAGTTGTCTGCAATTCTACTTCATAACCAGATATAGTTTTCAAAATCCATTGATCACTTGTTATTTTTGTCCAGTTATGAAAATGATATTTGGTTTTTCCCGCAATGAAGTTATCAGTGGTATTCCTCAGAACAATTTTATGATTTTTACTTACATTTATTTTCGTTGGATCTGTTGATCTTTCTTTTGAAAGTGTTGACTTTTGTGAGGAAGTTGTGGTCGGCTGTGTTTGTAAAATGGTTTCTGCTGACTGTATCCACTGTTGTATGGTTTCCGATAATGCTGTTTGGTCTTGCTGGAGTGCCCCCCTCCTCTTTTCCCTAAAAAAGGATTTTTTGGACCCTGTGTCATCTGTGGTGCTCTTTCCGAAAAAGCTTTTGCCTCTTCTTTCAGGTTGTCGCCAAATAATTGTGTGGCAGATGGCACAGACTTTTGACATATGCTTTTATATGTAGGATGGATCTCTTGAATTATTTTATCCCTTCGAGCTTTATTTGTGGATGTGATGCTGTGGACCATCATATTGAATGTGTCACTTAACAGGTCTTTCATCAATTCTCTGTCAACTGTCTTCGATACTCGGACATGGTCCAAAGCTTTAATAACTGGGACCAGACAGTCTGACAGTTGATGTACAGACTTCTGTAGCTTTGCGTCGATCAATTTTGTTGTCAGTTTTAATTCCCTCCACAAGAACGTCTCAACTTGAGGAGTTTGAAGGTTTGGTAGATTTTCTGGTCTTTTATGCTTTTCTCTAAGTTGTTTCATTACTTGTTCCTGTGGATCAGCCCGCAGACCCCTGTTTGTAAAGCCAGCAATTTTTTCTGACACCTTGTCTCCCGTTTCCAGTCTTTCTTTGAATTGGTTATCCAGTTCTTGGAGGAAATCATCATTTTCTTCTTCTCCATCATTGTCAGACTGTCTATCAGAAAATATAGCAGCTACGTCTGCTGCATTATTTGTGTCATTTATATTTTCGTCATCATCGTCGTCCGAAGATGTGTCACTGTCAGACATTTTTCGTTTTTTCGACGTACTCTCTTTGTTTGATTCATGTTTTCTTTTCATTGCTTTTAGATCAGCCTGAAGCTTTTCTACCGTTTCAGCAACTGCCGATAACTTTTTGCCATGATGGGACATCTCTTGCAACGTATTCGTCATGTTAACGAAAATTTTTTCTCCTTTGCTAACGAATTCGCTAATTTTATCCCGTGAGGTGCCTCCCTCCTCGCGCGCAGCTTCAGTCTCACTTCCGCCCACGAGTGTTTCCATTTTTACACTGTAAACAGAAATCGGGATTCCCTCAAAATTACAATTTATTTGAACGCTATTTTTTAAAACATCATGCATAGATAAATTCTTAATTTCAAGGTGTTCAAATTTGAACAATTATTTACAATTTTTTACAGCAGTAGATGATAAATTAATTAATGTTTTATCGTTCGACACGATGCATAAATCACTGTTATGAATATGACCCGCGTAAGGGTCAGTTTATGGTTGCCGCTATTTTTAATGATAAAGCGGAAAATTGTTTGTACGTATAGCATGATATAGCCTATTGTAAATAAATTTATGGATTTCCAAATAAGAATATATTTGTATCTATATTTGTGCCTCCGTAAGAGGTTCGGGCTCATTTTCCATGTTATGTAAGATCTCCGTAAGAGAATAATATTTTTTACCTCCGTAAGAGGCTAGGGTAATAATATCTCCGTAAGAGAATAATATTTTTTACCTCCGTAAGAGGCTAGGGTAATAATATCTCCGTAAGAGAATAATATTTTTTACCTCCGTAAGAGGCTAGGGTAATATTTTTTACCTCCGTAAGAGGCTAGGGTAATAATATCTCCGTAAGAGAATAATATTTTTTACCTCCGTAAGAGGTTAGGGTAATAATATCTCCGTAAGAGAATAATATTTTTTACCTCCGTAAGAGGTTATGCTATCACATGTCTGTACGACACTGTTTCAATAGCAAATTTTTTGTCAGTTTGCTACGTTTCCTTTACGGAAATGAGTAGACATCTTGTCTAAACGACAGAACAAAGGATTCTTATAATTATCGGTTATGTACTGAATTCTGAAAAAAGATATGAAATCACAACTTACCAGTTGGAGAATTTGTTCCAAAGTAAATTATTTCCCAAATAAAAATCTTAATTATCGTTGTAAAAAACACAAAATATCAATAAAGTTTAAACCGTAAAAATTCTTTGACTGACTTTGGCTGCTGATAAGCCTTGCACTGATGATGAGTAAGCTCGCTGGTCAAGCTATGCGATCTCTGTGGGGTCCACAAAAGGGGCTATGTGGTTGATAAAATACATTGTATATGCATATTTTCTTTATTTCAGGTAAAAGCCAGACAAGAGGCTACTCTGAAAGTCAAGAACTTTTTACCACCACAGGTTTGCCTCTTTTATTTCCTGTTTTAATTATTTTTAAAGATCATGTAAAAAAATAGGCGGAAGTCTTGCTGAGTGATAAATGATTTTGCTAATAGTTGTACTGGAGAACTATAGTAAACTCCACATATAGAAAATATTGCTTAGTATAATGATATACTACTTATAAAGATGGTGTTGCAGCAGTACAGCTGACTCTTGTTTTAAATTTATTTTCTCTAAAAGGATATAACAATATCTTAAAGTAATTATATAAATTTGGTGGTCCCCTGAATCAGTCATAAGTGGAGTTTACTGTACTGTTGATTGGTCGATCTGAGGTCATTAAAATTGTTATCAGGCCAATGAGCCATGCAGTATATAGAGGATATTGAATGAGTGCAAGTTTAATACTGAGTTGAATAAAATTACATTATGCGAGCCTCTGGCGAGCAATATATTATTTTATTCAACAAGTCAATAAATTTAGTAATGAACTTACACAAATTTAATATTCTGTTTTTCACATACCAAAAATAAGGACCGTTTGAAGTGATGAAGAAACATTTTTCATTGACGCTCCTATAGTATAACACTAACATTAAGCGAGTCTTAATGCTATGTTTATATAACGCAAATCATGATGTCACATCAGAATATATGCATGGCAGTGCAATACCCTTTTTACAGAGTCGCAAAATCGGCACGTGTATGTGATATATATCATGATGTATCAGTAGCTGTTTAATGTTGAGCTATCCTGCTGGATCCGAAATTGATGAGCTCTATACTGTTGGCTGACTAACTTTAAATTTTGATCTTGATATCCCCTATTTTTATAATGAACAGTTCTGAAAATTGAAGCTGGGCAAGTCCATTTAAGAAATTCAGCAGGTTAAGGAATACTTTTTAGAGACAAAAACTATTTAATTTTATCAAAAAATGTGTTATAACCTGGTTTATTGCCAAATTTATGCTTCAAAGTGATTACCGGAAATAAGAATGAGTTTTAAGTGTTTTTACCTTGAACTTAAGATATTACAGCTTTTAAAGCAGTCATTATAAAACATATTGGTAGTAATATCATTATTAAATTTAAATAATTCAAAAAGTAATTCAATGATAAAACGTCAAATTATCCATGAAAAATTTATATGATACTCAATGTTTTTAGTCATGCAACAAAACTAAGTTTAGCTGCAGTACTGTTATAAATTTTTATACTTTTCAATGCCGGCTCTTTTGTTCATTGAAGTAGTAGGTAAATATTTCATCTGAATAGGGGAGGGTTTTGGATTAGGTAATAGTAATACAGGGGTCACTGGCTTGATCTTCAGACAAGGCATATTTTCTCTATTACAATAGATCTCATAGATTAAGTCCAATGGTCATTTTTCTCCAACCTCCAATTCAGAAATCATGTGGGATTTATAGTTGGTCACTTGTGTAGAAATAAGTAATTCCTGGTTAGTTATCCAGGAAAGTTGTTATGGTGGATTGACTGCCGAGATACATGACCAAAACATGTTATATCCGGCAACTTAGCAAACAAATATCATCTTGATTTCAAAGTAACTTATTTTAAAGTATTTAGTTAGTTAGCTTAGATGTTATAAGTACAATTTGCAGTATTTATAGATACGATTTTAACATTGTTTGACTCGTTTTTTTTTCATCCCAGTGTTTATTATTATTTTAATCAGCTATTTCACTGTAAAAAAGTTCCCATTGCAGAAATTACTACTCAGAGGTAAATCATTTAATTACACCATGTAAAGAAAGGGCGGGACTCTATGGAACGTAATCAATGTTTTCTTTACATTACAGGCGTATGCACCAGAACTGTATTTATTAGAAGCCACTCCAGAAGTGCAACAACAAATAGCAGCCAGTAGCGAGAACTCGACGCGGCCAGAAACTAGAACCTCATATGACTATGAATTTATGCACAGACAAAGTAAGTACACAATTGTATAACAAACAGAAGATATTTCACTTAAAAGATAATCTGTCAGAATGGATGTGTCCTAAATTCAGTATATGCTTCATAAGTGCTATAAATCAAAATTCTTAACCTAAAATCTTCTCATCGGTGCCACTTGATCATGGTCTGCACTGTTCGCTGTTAAGTAAATATATATTTGAAAATTTTACCTTAAAATGATGAATGGTTTTGTCCAGATTGCAAGATGGACTAGTCCATTTAAGATATTTAGCATGGTAAGGGTTAAGAATAAGAGATGTAAGGGTAGTGTAGAGATTTTTGTCACCTTGGAAACGATCATTTTCTTTTTGTCTGATTTCAGTTGAAAAACAATACATTTAAATTGTCATCCACCCAAGATCATTTTCTAACATTGTACATTTGGGAAGAATATTTTAATATTATAAATGCAGGCCATTTCAGTGTAACTTTGTGAAACATAAACTGTATACTTACTTCATTGAATTTTCTTTTCAATTTAAAACATTTTGCTCTTTGTGGCTAAGTAAATGAATAGAAATCTGACAGGTTGTCTTTTAAGTCAACAGTGCTATCAAGGCAATCTTCTTTTGTGTGTTTATATATATTTAGATATATTTATTTCATTATATAAATGAAGAACAAAGTTTGATCTGATTTAGAGACTTTTGCCTTTTTAAATATCTTTAGATCACTAAACCAGTCTATTGATACGTAACCACCGAGTCAATTATTTTCAGTTTTGATTGCTCAGTCTTTAGGCCAAGTACAAGTGTCTTTATGTTTAAACTTTATGCAATTATTAAAGACGTTTGAAAATTCAAGTATATGTTTAATCTAAAAGTATGTTTAGTTTATATTTAAAAAAATGTAATCTTAAATTGAAACTTTCTTATGAAAAAAAAAAGAAAACCCAAGAACATGAAATTTGTAATATCATGACAAGGCAAAATAAAATTTCAAAAGTTGAAAAGAATGGTTAATATCTCTATACTGGTATTTAAAATGTATAACATTATCCAAGAAGTGTTATTATATTAATAGTAATGTTTATGTAGAAATTTCCTTGTTCACTTTATTGCCTATCTTTTACAAACTAAGACAAAGGACGAAATAATCACTATTTTCAAACTCATGGTAGTAAGTAATTTATTCAACACTTCTATTCTATTATAGTTCATATTTCTTTATTTATACAGTATTATAATTATTTGCTAGTTTTCATCAACAAAGTGAATTATTGTGTATCTGTAACAGGCTGAAGGCAGCAGAATGAATTTTAAACATCATTATGTGCAAAAAAAAAAAGAGCTGAAAGTCAGTAATGTAATGCAATTGTTCCATTTAACTTCTTGATATGTGAGACTGGTTCCTCCTGTATGTCCTAAATTACCAGTCTGCTGCTTGATATATGAGACTGGTTCCTGTTTGAAAGTCCTAACCTTATACCATAGTATAATATATAAGTGAGACTGTTCCTAGCCATAAACCAGTCTGCTGCTTGATATATGAGACTGGTTCCTGTTTGAAAGTCCTAACCTTATACCATAGTATAATATATAAGTGAGACTGTTCCTAGCCATAAACCAGTCTGCTGCTTGATATATGAGACTGGTTCCTGTTTGAAAGTCCTAACCTTATACCATAGTATAATATATAAGTGAGACTGTTCCTAGCCATAAACCAGTCTGCTGCTTGATATATGAGACTGGTTCCTGTTTGAAAGTCCTAACCTTATACCATAGTATAATATATAAGTGAGACTGGTCCTAGCCATAAACCAGTTTGCTGCTTGATATATGTGACTGGTTCCAGCTTGAAAGTCCTAACCTTATACCATAGTATAATATATAAGTGAGACTGGTCCTAGCCATAAACCAGTTTGCTGCTTGATATATGAGACTGGTTCCAGCTTGAAAGTCCTAACCTTATACCATAGTATAATATATAAGTGAGACTGGTCCTAGCCATAAACCAGTCTGCTGCTTGATATATGAGACTGGTTCCTGCTTGAAAGTCCTAACCTTATACTATAGTATAATATATAAGTGAGACTGGTCCTAGCCATAAACCAGTCTGCTGCTTGATATATGAGACTGGTTCCTGCTTGAAAGTCCTAACCTTATACCAGTCTGCTGCTTGAAATATGAGACTGATTCCTGCGTGAAAGTCCTAACCTTACATTTACAGCAAACTTGCTAGTATCCTTAAGTATCAAAGAAGTTGTTAGTTAAATTAAAATGTATTTCTTTGATTGAATAACTTTTGAAGGATTAAAAAATTTGCTCAAAATATACAAAAGTTTAGAAATAAGGTCAGCATTCCAATTTTTTCAATGTAAGTTTCTATTTCTTTACTGAGTTTCACTATCTTCTTATGATACAAGTCAATACAAATAAGTATAATAATAAATATACATAGAACATTGTTCTAGAAGCGGGCCATACATACTTGAAGTTGTTTACATTTGATATGTATATTTACCAAGTATTCATACCATATTATCCTCTATGTACTTAAAGGAACAAGTTTTGTATATACTTGTAAATAATGCTTGGAGATATCAACTGCCAGTTTACCATTGATTGGTAAACCTCCTTCAGATAGCGTTTAAAGGTATTCCTGCAACTGTTTGATCACCAAAATCTGTTTGAATAATACTACTTAAAGAGAAACCGCCCTTTAAAAACTTGCAGATTGAGAGAATTATCTTTAAACTTTGAAAATGAAAAATAATCTGTATGCTCTAGTTTGATTTTGAAAATATCTTTATTTGCTAAGTCCATAACTTTTACCATACTTGTGGCAACTGTCAATTTACCCATGTGACCAGTGGAGACCAAGATCAGAATGGGTAAAAATGCCATCTGATCATGGTCTGTACTTTTCACTATTCCATTAGTACTTATTTTGAAATTATCCCTAAAAATGGTGAATGGTTTAATCTAGATTGAAAGCTAAACAAGTCCATTTAAGATATTTAGGGTGTTTAGGGTTAATAGAAAATTATTTATTTACTAACCTTCTGCTGCATAATCTGCCTGTTACAAGAGAGGACAATTTAATATATTTAAGAAAACTTTCAATAATTCGATCAATTAAGATCATTTGGTAAAAAAGGTGGTGTTAAAAAGAGTTTAACAATTATAAATTTTAATCAAAATGATTCTTATACATGAAATTTTAACTTTAAACTTAATAAAAACAGAATAAACAAGCCTTTTAAATTCTTTAAATTTAAATGAATAAGTAATTTTCTTTGTCTGTTTTCTACCTGAGTCACTTTTATTAAAGTTTTTTTTTTTCTCAAATCACAGTTTAGCTCTTGCATGTGACATTTCTATGTGAAATTTAAGATCTATGTGAAACTTAAAGATTTTCAAATAGGTAAAGATCTGTTCCTGCAACTCAAGTTGAGAGACTGGAAATCTTAACTTTTCCGCGACATTCTCTTTTTAACATTGCCTTTTTGAAGTCTCATTAAGTGAACATTGCTGCTGATATAATATAATTTAATTGTTTCTTCAAAATGACTATTGTATTTATATATAAATTTGCAAAAAAAAATACATTTTGTAGTTTGCACATTTTGCTTTCTTTGCTGTGTTTTGATGCAATGAAGTTTTGTTTTTATTTTATTTAATACTAGTATTATTTCTTATACTTTTTGATACTTAAAAAAAAAGAATAAAAGAAAACACTTTTATAAGGAAGGTATGTTTGTAATTCAAGGTATTTCTTTATTTTTCAATTTGATGATTTTGTTATTTTTCATGAGATTTTTTATTATTTTTTAATGTACACTGATTTAAATGTTTTTTTGTTCTTTGGTATATAAATTGTTTGATAATATAATTATAATATATCAAAACTGTATCGTTATATCAACATGTAGCAATATGATGTGTTACCATAAAGCCTGTAATAAATAACCCTCATCAAAATATCTATTTCTGAATAATAATGACTTTGTGTTCTGTGCCATCTGATTACGATATGTGCACTTTTTGCCATTCTGTGAGTCAATACATATTTTGAAATGTTCCCGAAAAATAATTAATGGTTTTGTTTGAGATGAGATTTTTATTACAGGTTGTACGGTATATTATTATATAAATATAAAAGAATATATGTGAGATATAATGTATGTATATGATATGATATATTGCTTGAGCTGATTGAGGCTAGCTGCACATATTACCCTTTCCTTACCTCTCACCCTAGCCCCTAATCACACTTATCTCACAAAATATATAAAATGCTATTTTTGTAACATTACTTATCACAGAATCAAACTCTAGAGCTGTTTTCATTAAACTTAGCCAAGCTGCATGATTGGCTATAGTGCTTATGTACTAAACCAGACAAGCATGCCTCACAAAGCCTTTAGGGCTGCCCTCACACCTGTTTGACATGAGGCGAAACCAACATCAAGTTACTCTTTGAGTATTACATATTTATTCAGTTAGATAATTATACAGTCAAGCAATAATAAAACACAACAGATTTTTAAGTCATTAGCACAATATGATTTGATTGGCTAATAACTGTACGCTAATTGAAACTATATTAATTAAATGACTAAAATTTTTTTGGTATTCTATCTCATTGCATATCTAAAATATTAAACCCTTATCTTGCTGACTGCAATAGATTCTAAAAATAACCCCATGTGACCAGTGCAGACCAAAGGGCAAATCTGTGCAGTGTAATTAAGGTCAGCACTGTTTGCTATTCAGTCAGTACATATTTTAAGATTTTCACCAAAAATGATAAATGGTCTTGTCCATGTATAAAGATGGACAAAGTCCATTTATGATATTTAGTGGAGTAAGGGTTAAACGTGAAGTTATATAATTAAATTACCAGCTAGTACTGAGTGAAATTTAATGCAGGTAAAAAAAAAATGCAATACTCAGCACTATTTGCTATTCAGTCAGTACATATTTTAAGATTTTCACTAAAAATGGTAAATGGTTTTGTCCAGGTATAAAGACAGACAAAGTCCATTTATAATATTTAGTGGAGTAAGGGTTAAACGTGAAGTTATAATTAAATTACAAGCTAGTACTGAGTAAATCCAGATAAACAAAAATGCATTAAATGTTGATTAATTTTCTGATTATTCAATCAAGCATTCCAATATTTCCTGCTAATGGATGCCAATGATTCATTTATACATGTAGTGTTCAGCTTAGGCAAGCTTTGATTTTTTTCTCTCATATATCTAGTCCAATTTTTTTCCAGTCTATTCATTTATTTTATTGATTTGCAGGCTGAATTGATTCAGAATATTATTATGGTGAGAACAAAACTGGCATGGTTTAATTTTCAGTTTCATATTATTTTTATATTGTCAAAAGGTGGCTGATTTTGTATAGAATGGCTAAAAGTTTAAATTACAACATTATTTTATTTTAATTAATATTGATATTTTTAGTATTTGTTTATTTATAGGCACATTAAGTCTCAAAAATGAAAACATTTTTTCTACAGATGAAAAAGTGAACCCCTGTTTGAATTTGCTTATCTTTTGAAGAACACAGTGTTTGAAATAATTTTGTTCTCAAAATGAATAGTAATAGTGGTATTTTGTCTTAAAGGGATTCCATGTCTTCAATATAAAAAAATACATAATCACTTCCTCACTTAAGGCCAAAAAGCAAAAGATAGTTGAAAAAAAAAAAAAAAAAAAAAAAAAAAAGAAAAAAAAAAGAAAAAAGAAAAAAAAACATTTTTGGTCTTAATGTGCCAAAATATAATAAAATGAAAGTAGGTTATAGATTGGTGTAAATGAATGATGATTAGTAAATAAGCAACTTCCTTTTCTTAGTGAACTTGTGAACAAAAGGCAGTATTATGATTGGTCCATTTTAGATGGCAAAAATCATTCAGTGCTAAAATATGGACTGGTTGAACAAAAAATTTCACTTCACTATTTTTTGACTGTTAGAAATATTTTAAAATCTATTTTAATATTCGTAAGACTGGACAGTTACAGTTTTAATGACTTGAGTAGCCCAATATATGAATCCACCATCTTGTTGTGTCAAAAGTTTGGTCTACAGTGACCATGGAGCGATGGGCTTAAAACCCTAAATTATCTCTGCCAACAAGGTCCCAGCACTTGACGCATTATGATTCGAGTGACTACTAATTTAACTGTCAACAGGTTCTAGACCTGAAAGGTTTATTGCTTCATTGTAATAATGAACTCAAGTGATATGATTTTGTTTCTCTAAAAGTGCACAAAATTTATGCACGTAATGATGTTTCCTTTTTAGACTAACATGTTTGATCACAAGATTCTACAAGAGAGAGTAGCTTGATGTTCTATTATAATTCTGTAGAAAGTAGTTAAAGCAATGATGCATGGCATGTATACATTACAAAACACAGACTTTGATTTCCTGAATGTTAAAATTCAAATCAATGCATATTGATTTGATATTTGTCTAGAGAAGAATTGTTAAAAGCTTAGCAATCTGCATATCGAGGGTTGACCACAAAACTGTTGTAAATCCTTCTTTATTTCTTATAAATTACTGCAGTTTTGTGGTCAACCCTTGATATGTTTTTAAACCTTACCCCTGAAATTGATTCACATTTGTCACCAGTATAGAACCAGGCCGGCCTGTATATTGTTGCAGTCTGACCAGGCTCTGCTCAATTTTTGTATTTTGCTATTGAAATCCCTGTATCTTGAAATGGACTGTTCCAAATGCAAAGGAGGGTGAATCTTTTATACATATTCAGCAGGATCAGGGTTAAAAGATGTGCACTTTAGACATGCCATCCTTACAATGGACTTGCTGAATGAAAGATAAGCAATTTTTCTTTTAAAGATGACTATAGAATAGCTTCAGGCTTGTTGCATTTAGTTTTCATGGGCTGTAAAATCATATACAAGAACAAGTGCTTCTTATGATGGAATAAAATTTCCAGGAAACTCATAAAATATAATTTATACAATGTCATGTACATTTTTGATGTACCTAATTTCGCTGAGAAGCATTAAATTAAATTGTTAATGTAAAATATCTTTTACTGTTTAATAGTAAATAAATTTTATAATATTATTTGGAAATGGTTTAATGGATGATAAAATGCATAAGAAACTTGTGATTAAACTGTTATGACTAGTACAATTTGACATGTATGTTGCAAGGCAGTCGAGTCGGCACTGTGTAAATTATAGGTATACTGTTTGTTGAAAATAAATGAAAAAAAAAATAGAGACTACATTGAAAAAAAACAAAACTGACTAACTAAAATTTGTGTAAAATTAATTGATTTCATAAATATTTCATATACTGCTATGCATCGTTTAAAAGACTAATGTAGAAATCTGTTTAAAACTAGTACATTTTTTTTTAAAAACTAAAACTTAAAGAATTATGAAATCATGCTTGTTTTTTTTCCCCTCCTTTAAACTTGAAACATATCGGTTTCATATAAAAATGAACTTTTAAAATATATACTATAAGTGTACTGTAAGTTATCGTTGTGTTTTACCTGAATTACTCTATGTAAATATGTCCAGAGTTATCCCCCTTTTAACTAATTTGTAAATTATAATAATATTAAAATAAATATAAAATCTAGCTGATGACACATTTAAATTAACTTCAATCATATGCTTATTTTGTTGAGAATCATCATATGGACTTTTTGAATTAATACTTTTCTAGGCTAATTGTTGATTTATTAAAAATTATTGGATAAACATGGACTGTAAAAATGGTTTCTAGAAATTGAAATGTTATTGAACCAGTTTTATTTAAACTGTACACACTTAAGTATTTATATTGACTGATCGACCTACCAGTTGTAAAAATTAATTAAACCAAACTTAAAAACTCTCTCTCAAAGTATGTTACTAGCAACAAAACTAGCTAAAAATAGAATTTAAATTGGACGAATGGTACTGAAGAAAAAAAAACAAGCACAAAAGAAACATATCAGATATTTAGCACCGAACATCAATTATTCAGAAGGAAATAAGTTTGTTTAAGCAATTTAATTGGGACTGAATAAATATCTTTTATTGGAAGCATGACAGGTATATTTGTTGATTGGTTTAGAGGTGTTAGACATGGAAAGGTTTAGAAAATTCAGGGCAGAAATAGTCACCACTTTGAACATAGAATTTTTTAATTTTTTTTATATGCAGTGCTAAGACAGATTAATATAAAGACAGAGTTTAAAAGAGCTTTCACAATTTTCCCTGCATGCCATGCTTTAACCAGTTTTTATTCACAGCAATTCTGATTCTTCACTGTTTGATTATTACATAGTAATGTATTTCAGAAGATTTATATTTAGCAAATTTTAACCCTATCATTATGTATAGAATAATACACCTTAGATTAAATAATTCTAACATGTATGTTATTGTTAGCTAAATATTCACGTCACCTAGTTTATTTGACCTCACAATCTCAGAGAAAAAAGTCACATAATTTGCAAACAGATACATGTATATTTAATAATGAAATATGCAAAGTAACAAAAATCACAAATTTTAGCCTTCACAATTTAATCAACACAGGAAATCACCAAAATACTATTCTAACCACCTGATTGGCTTATTAAAAAATTGTACTTAATTCTGATTGGTTGAACCAAATTTATCAGCAATTGGTATCCTCATTCTTTACACAGGTGACGATCGCCTTCCGAATGCCAAACATAGCAACTTGTCAAATGGTACTGACCTGAATTCTCATTACACAACATTACCAAATATCACTCCGCGCAATATTACGTCCCCTGAAAAACAATCAGCACCTTTAGTGTACAAGACTTCCGCCACACCTCGTGAATCTTCTACTCGAGAACCGACTGGTCAAACTGTGCATCAAAACAATCAATACCTCTCTGTGGACTGGGACTCTAGTGACAAACACAACAGTTCCTTTCCTGACGACCAGTCTAACAGTCAAAATAGTGAACATTTAGTTAATCAGTCTAACACAAATGTAGGTCAGTCACGGAACAATTTCAGAAATAGTCACCCTCATTCTGATTCTGACCCCTATTTAGATCCCCCTCAGCACCGTCTGGCTAGCTCACCTCGGCGGCAACAGCAGCCTGGTTCCCAGGAGGCTTACCTCCAGCCACTTAGTGCCACACCCCCTCACACTGATTCTGAGAATGATAAGAACAGTAAAAATCGTCATGGTAACCTTGGTAGTAACCAGAATAAACATGATGAAGACTCCGGTATTGCAGGGTTTACACCAGATACATACAGGGAAAATGAACCGCTAGATCGGTGAGTAGAATTTTTTATTACCTATCTTGATCGTGCTCACCTGAGCCAAGCTCGGGCTGGGTTAAAAATGAGGGTCAAGAAAAGATCTTATTTCGGAATTACGAAAGAATAACAAGAATATAGTACAGGGTTGGTTTCGAACTGAACTATATTGATTTTTAACTAGGTCACAATACATGGAAGAGCAAAGTCATGTTGTTTTATCCAAGCTTTCTTTTTTCTAAAGTGAACATTAGCAGGCAATAATATTCGACCACTTTTATTTAACAAGCATGTATTGGTATGAAAATATTGTGATATTTTTCAATCAAAAGTGATATGATGCCTGAAATGGTAGGAAGAAAAATCATGACCGAATAATTCTTCAATTTTAAAACTTTTAAAAAAATTCTGAAAAGTGTTGTTAAGTCATAAATGAAATAGCTACTCAGGTGAGCAATTTAAAACTTTTTGCTACTCTTGTTTGAATCCATTATAATACTTTCAATAGATAAAGAGCATTTGAAATAAATGTTTTTTTTTCCAGCTGTCAACAATACCTGGTAGTTATCTTCATTTTAAATAGTTAGGTTGGGAATATGTCTTGAAAATTGTTGTTATCAGAATCATGTAAAGTTGAAGCTATTGACTGCTCTAAGGATCAAGCGAGACCAGTGCAAAAAAAAATCAGCTGGCACATTTGAACCATCTCATCATGGTCTGCATTGTCTGTTATTCAATCAGTATACATTTTGAAAATTTCCCTACAAACCATGAATGGTTTTATCAAGGTTGAATAACAGAAAATTCCATTTATACAATTTAACAGAGTAATGCTTAATAAGGACTGTTTGAAAAAGTTACCGGTACAGCTTCGGAACTCTATTTTTTTGTATTGTTTGGATTTTTTCTTCATCAGTATAAGACAACTTTTCAAATGCTCTTTTATAAAAAAATCTTCTATCTCTTGCATGGGATGCACATGTTTTTGTTGAGAAATTTTTTTGTTGTGACCAACATGTTTTGAATGTGACAAAAATCTTGAATGCTTTTGAACGTTTGCATGTGGGGGGTTGCATGGCTGCATGTTTTTACACGATATATATTCCTGGTTATCACATAAATGGGCAGGAGTGTAATAAAGCTATAAAATAAAAAACAATGATATACTAGTGTAATAACTTTGCAATGTGATGTCATTGCGATAATACTAACAAAGTGTAACAAAAGTGTAACAGCGCCCTAATGTTAGCATTACTCTTTAGGCACGTCAACGTAAAAAAATGTTTCTTCATTAATGTAAAAGTTCTTATTTTGTGTACTTGTATGTGATAAAAAGAATATTATTTATGTGAAGGTTCATTACTATATTTATTGAACTTGTTAAAATATGTAATATTCTGCTAATGCCAGAGGCTTGCATAATATAATTTTATTTTACTTGTTCAATAAATTCAGTATTGAACTTCGTAACTCTCGTTCAAAATATTCTATTTCTTTTGTGGCTGTACAATTTATTCACATGCATGCGCTGTAAATTTATTAATGATTAACACATAAAAACAAAGTTTTTTTTATTGTTAAAAATACTTTAGATATTTATAAAGATCAATTCCAAAGTGCCAAACAGCCATCCATGGTAACTTATTACTTATTCATTTACAATTTAGTATTGTTCTTTCAATTTGAATATATATGTAATGTGATTTTAAAAGATAAATGTTAGAAAACATGTGCATTCCATGAAAAGAAATATTTTTATTTTGCTCATGTGTAACTGCAGATTTTCCTTTCCAGGAATTTTATGTTTTAGAAATATAATTATTATTCTATGATAGTAATTTTTAAGTTTTTATCTAAACTTTTTATAATCCTGAAATTTAACAACTTTTTATTCTATAATACACATTTCATAGAATTAGAATGCACATAAATATCTGTATCATATATTAGTTAAACCTGTGTTTCCTTTTTCTGGGGTTAGGATTGGGGTGAGTTGGGGGGGGATTATTGACATTGAATCATAATGTGCAGTAGGTTCTGGAGCTCTTGTCTTTATAAATTCAGTTTTAAAAAAATACAAGGAGAACCCAATTGCTGATTATGAGAGAAAAATTTAAACCAACTTGCTGTCTTACTGAGTTGGTGCAAGGTACAGAAAGTGGTCTAGTTGTTCAAAGGCTTACATAAACTCTAGTAGTGTTCAGGGACTTGTTTTAAGTATATTACCTAAACTCTAAGTAAATTCAGGGACTTGAATATGTAAGTATATTACATAAACTATGTTGAGTTCAGGGACTTGTTAGTATATTACATAAACTCTAAATCAGTTCAGGGACAAATAAGTATATGTGTCTATCATAAGTCTGAGTGAGTTCAGGGACTTGTTAGTAATTATTACATAAACACTAAGTAAGTTCAGGGACAAATAAGTGTATATCATAAACTCTGAGTGAGTTAAGAGACTTGTTAGTATATTACATGAACTCTAAGTAATAAATTTCAGGGACTTGAATGTGTTAGTATAATTACATTAACTCTAGCTGAGTTCAGGGACTGTGTATTGCATAAACTTTAGTTGAGTTCAGGGACTCGTTAATGTATTACATAAACTCTAAGTAAGTACAGGGACTAACAAGTATAAATCATAAGCACTGAGTGAGTTCAGGGACTTGTTAGTTTTAATTACCTATACTCTGGCTAAGTTCAAGATTTTATTAGTATGTTATTTTAACTCAGGCTTAGTTCAAGGACTTATTAGTATATTACACAAACTATGGTTGAGATAAGAGACTTTTTAAGTGTATTTCTCAATTTAAATTATCAAAACTTTCAAAAAACAACATGATAAATCCTCTATGTTAAAAAATGTAACTTTTTACCTTCTTAAAGTAAAATCGTCATTCTATTTTCTCATCCATCTGTTCTTTACTTTCAATAGCAAATACTTACGAAAACTTTTCAATTACCTTTTCCTTATCCCTAAGCCTTCATTTTCTTTAAAACTTTTATTACACGCCATCTCAATAGCAAATTGCAAATTGGTGAGATTTTAAAAATCCATCAAAAAGCAATTTAACTTTGCTGATTTCTTTTATTGTCTGTGCTATTTATAGATGTGAGAATTTGATTTCCTTGATTGAAATTTTATAACTTAAAAGTCTGATCCTAAATAATTAAGTTGCAATTTGTCTGTGCAATTTGATACATACAAAATAAAAAATAATCCAGTTTTACGTTCGTATTTTGGTCCACAAACTGAGCGATTTTCATTCTTTTATAAAAAAAAGTTTTGTTTTTTTTTCATTCTGAAGGGAAGTATTAGCGTTACCAAAGTGATTTTTATCAAGTATAAAATATCTGTATTTATTTTCATACAATGTTTAATTTCACACTTATCATTTTAATAATTATGTAAAGTTTGACAATTATGCAAATTTTCTGTCTGGATTGATAATTTTTTTTAAACATTTCATTGTATTTTTGTTTTCTCCTTCTGAATTTGAATTATGTGCCTGTCTTCAAATACAGTGAAACCTTTAACAAAAGTATACTTTGTTTGACTGTGCAAATATTTTTATGCACACCTCAATTTATCATCGGAGTATATTAGCCGTGTCATGACAAAACCAACATAATGGGTTTGCGACCAGCATGGATCCAGATCAGCCTGCGCATCCGCGCAGTCTGATCAGGATCCATGCTGTTCGCTATCGATTTCTCTACTTGTTATAGAGTTTGTAAGCGAACAGCATGGATCCTGATCAGACTGTGCGGATGCACAGGCTGGTCTGGATCCATGCTGGTCGCAAACGCATTATGTTGGTTTTGTCATGACACGGCTCATATATATTTCTAGGTTTGTTCGTTTGTGCTAACTAATGGATACTTTTATGGTTTGAACCAGACGAAAAAGTAAATCCTCTTTGATGCTATTAAGGTATTAGCTCCCTAATGCATTACCTCCGCATTGAAGAGTATTCAAATAGGCTAGAACTACTGTTTACTACATTGAAAATGAGGGCCATGGGTTCAATCCCCAGAAGGGTCAACTTTTTTTTCTTTCTTTTTTTTCTTTTAACATTATTTATGTATCTTACTCATGTCCCATTTGGAAAGAAAAAAGTGTTTAATTTTGATTTTTTAATCTATATAGGTATTTATTGGCTAAATTATATTAAATCTAGTAATAAATATGGTACCTGATATTTTCAAAGTGTAATATACATGTAATCAAAACCAGACGGTAAAAGTATTTCATATTTCACAAGATCAACCAATATACTTTTTTTAAAAATTTAGGGAAACTTTAGAAATAGGCACTCATTTGGGTAAATTTTAAGAATTTTTTAAATGAGGCTTCCTAAGTAGAAAAATGGTCAGACACGTGGTAAAAATGGGTGGGGTAGGTAACATATTTATACAGATTTCATAAATTTTAAGTAGAAACCATAATTTTGCTTATGTGGATTGTTAGCTGAATGGTACTATTTGTTTCTTAACAAAAATAAATGGGAAAACATTTTTCATAAGAAAGTTATTGCAGATTATTTAAAGGGTCCTCATTTCTAAAAAAGGGCCCTCATAACATCCTAGCTTGAGTTCAGAAAAGTGGCCATAACTTGATTTCCGTACGGTAAACTTTGTTTAAATTTTGCATACAGGTGTACTTTAAGGTATACATCTGACCTATGATGTCAATTTTTTAGTTCCTTATAGTGCCCATTAGGGTCCTAATACCTTAATTGATTTCTTGTTGTTTTTTTATGTGGCAAAAAAAATCTTTGACATGGCTAAAAGAAGAACAGGTAGAAGGATAGGGTAGCCATTGCAGTATCTTATTTGCTTCTGTCCTTAAATCACTGACTTACCTGTCTTTTCTCATTCCATTTATTGACTGATACTTTAAGATATAATTTTGTGTCCATGCCTTGCACCGCACTCTTCCAATGGAGTTTTAGATTTATTGGGTCAAGGCCACTGAAACTAAAAATAGATGTTCATAGTAACTAAGTCTTATCCTTCATCATAGTAAGGCCTTGATTTTGTTTTTTAAAGCATCAGTTTGGAATACATGTATTTATAGGTATGAAAAGTGTTTTGTTTGTTTTAAATGGCATTGCTTTTATGGTAAATCATAAACATTATTTATGAGAAATTCTGAATGTCTTTTAGTTTAGATAAATGAAGAAGCATAATAGTATAATGTTGATGAAGTGATGTTGTTTTACAATCCATGACATAATTAAAATAGAAATTTAAGTTTTTAATTTTGTTTTAATTATTATTTTATTTTGAGCTGGTAAGTTTATCCCTACAAATAAAAAATAATGTATAATTTTATACATGTATAGTTTCTGACTAAATATCAGTAATATAATTTAATACACGTTTCGAAACTTCAAGTAACTTAACTTCCCAATTTTAATGAGAAGTGGTGCATATTGACACCTTTGTAAATGAATAATATTATATATAGCAAGATGGGGGCAGTGATGTTTGGGTGATGTTAATATGTGTAAAAGAAAGATTTTAATATAAGGAAAAATACTGGGATCTATCAGTTTTGTTCTTGTTAACCAACAGTGACAGTACTCTTTGAGGTGTAAGTGATGGTCAACGTTGATCAGTCCTTCAAATAAAATTACATGTATACCATAAGGAGTGGAATGAAGGCTAGCTAGAAGGTTGGTGAAATAGCACTGAAAAAAAAGAGACTTAAGTGACGATTTAAATGTGAGGGAATAATATTTATATTTAAATTTGAAAATGTTTTTGTTTCTTGCGTTAGGCGGAAAAATGCCGGAGACGAGAGTGACAGATTGAAAGCTCCGTCACCAGATGCGTACGAGTCAGATAGACTTGGTCAGTCTCGCAATGACAATGATAATTCAGACTGGGAGCGACAGAGGAAGGAGGAACAAGATAGACTGAAGAGGGAGGAAGAAGAAAGGAGGCGGAGAGAGGAGGAGGAGAATAGACGGAACGAACAGGACAGAGAAGAACAAAACCGACTTATGAAATCGGACTCTGACCAGGTAAGCAAAACTGCACAATTTAAAGAACATTATAGAATTGAGATAGAGTATTGATAATAATAATCCTTATGATATTCTGTAATGTCATCCTAGTCTGCTCTCTCAGCTTAATAGGAAGAGCATAGTATAGGTAATAAATCCAGGGGTCACTGGTTTGATCCTTGGGCGAGTATAGGCATTTGAGCCGCGACACGACAAAACCAACATAATGGGTTTGCGACCAGCATGGATTCAGACCAGCCTGCACATCCGCGCAGTCTGATCAGGATCCATGCTGTTCGCTATCTGTTTCTCTACTTGTTATAGGGTTTGTAAGCGAACAGCATGGATCCTGATCAGACTGGCTGGTCTGGATCCATGCTGGTCACAAACCAATTATGTTGGTTTTGTCGTGACGTGGCTCATTTGTCTCTAACTTTTATTTAGAAATCATATTGGGGTTAGTAAATCAAACTTACCTTGTGCAAACTATTGTTATATAGTGTGGTCACATTTAATATTTCACAACAGTTAAATCTTACTCTTTACTGTCTTAATATAAATAAGGGTCGTAAATTCTCTTGTATCCATAAAATTCAAAACGGTAGTTTTTCTTTTTAGATATTTTGAGGTAGTTTGTTGTTCATGAATAACCGGTAGTCATTTGAAAGCACTAAACTCAGGCAATAAACTTGAAGACCATTAATTTTGAAAGACAGACAAACGGATCTTTTGAAAGATTTTTGAAAAAAAAAAGAAGATAAATAAACAAGTGAAATGTGTATTAAAGATTAAATATTTAACTTTACTTTAATCAGACAGACATTACTTTGATGAGCATTACTGAGTGGTTGAAAACTTGACTGTTGTTTTAAATAGAAAGGAAAGAGGGTATTTGTTGACTTTTATATAGGAGTAATGACTTGCTGACGAAGAACGTATTTGAATTTTAAATAATATATGACACCCATTAGGCAGACCTGTATAAAACAAACAAGACCAAAAGACTTTTTGACTGCATGTTTGTTTTATTTCAGTCTGGGAATTATACAATGCTGTATTGAGTTCTTTAATGGTGCAAAAAAAAAATCTTTAAGTTCAGTATTTACTTTGTTTAAAATTAGAAGTAGTAAATTAAGGTATTTTTTATAATAGTGAATATAAGTTGTATGCGATATACTACTGTCAGTTATTTTACATTTTTATTACGAGCTTATTTTAAAGAATATGAAGAACAAATACATGTATATATGTAAAACAACTTGAAAAAATTTCATTTATAACTAAGCTGACATCAAAGTTTTTAATACTGTAAACTATATCTTTTTTGTGTTATCTTTAATTTTGTGATCGTAAGTGTTCATAAAAATAGTAAATTTAATAAAACCTTTATGTTACTTCAGTGTTAAAAATTGGTTTACACTCAGTTTGGTGAAAATGATAACAAATGATCACAGATAACATGTATTTTTGTTAAATTGATATGATAAAAAAAGGTTATTTAG
The DNA here is from genome assembly GCF_026571515.1 of Ruditapes philippinarum. NCBI lineage: Eukaryota > Metazoa > Mollusca > Bivalvia > Venerida > Veneridae > Ruditapes > Ruditapes philippinarum. The sequence continues at coordinate 228,569 of NW_026852876.1, forward strand.
ATATATAGAGACAGTGCTTTTAATATTTTTTACCTAAAGCAAATGTTGAGAACACTTAAAAATACATTTTGACATGGCGGCATGGCAGAGTGGTTAACACGTCAGACTAGTAATCTAAGGATTGCTGACCGCGTGGGTTCAAACCTTGTCAAGGGGCAAGAAACTTTACATTCATTGCTTAGTACTGGTTGGTTCTAGGAACAGATTCGAGTGTGTTTCAATAAGCTTATAGCTTCAAACACAATCAAACTAAAATAAATTTGTATAAACTAAACTAAATGTATTTCTCTCTCAATATTTAATCTATTTGAACATAAAGTATTTTGAAGAAAAAAAAAATTGAAAGATAAATAATTTTTTAAAATACATGCTTCATTACAAACATGTTATAATCTACAGTAAATATTAAAACAGAAGTTTGTTTACATACACTAGGTAATGATAGCAAAGGGCAATCAATTATAGATCTTTTGAGTGTTTAAAACACTTTAAAACTTTCCTCAAATATTGGTGACAGAAAATCATATATACATATATAAGTATATGGAACGCTTGAAGATCAATGTTGCCAAAGATACTTTCAATACTTCCAGTTTTCCAATTTTTTAGCTTACCCGAGCAAGATGAGCACATTGTGCTTATAGCCTTAGGTAATTTTAAGCTTTCATAAATGACCTGATATCCTTTATCTGTCAAAAAAAAATTTCTTGCCTACAAATTTTTTTACCGGTTCATACTAAAGGTTTTTTAATTTCACCTTTTAATAAACTGTGTCATGATATGAAATATTTCTACAATTCAAAAAAGGGTCCATTTATTTCTCAATACTTAGAAACTCTCAGTTAAGCATGTCATTTCTTACACTTTTTAGTATTTTTGTCTGACTTTTACATATCTCCTTTAGAACCCACACAAATAATAAAACATGGACTGTGTGACTTATAAAGACCTAAAGCTAATTCAATTGTAGACTTTGTCACTCATAAAGAACTAAGGACAGTGTCACTCGTTAAGAACTACACATAAAGAAGTTAAGCTAATTAAAATATAAATTGTGTTGCTGGTAAATAGCATAAAATGATAGAAATGATGTCGCTTTTAATTTGTTATATTTGTATGAACAGTTTTTGACAAAGGGAGATAATGAACCAGTTAGAGAAATGACTCTGCCTATAATTCCAAAGGAAACCAGCAATGTTGTGAACAATGTATCCGTCACATCAAAGGAAAATAGCAACATTTCAAAAAATGTAAAAAAAAAACTTCACAGGAGTTTTTGTGAAAATCATGAAAATCAGACAATTTTTGTACACTGTGAAAAATTTTAATTTTATAACAATTGTTAAATTGAATCTGACATGCTTTTATGAAATTCTTTTTTCGAGAAAATAAGTTTTTATTTTTTATTTTTTGATATGATATTGTTTAAACCCAAAACTGCGGATCACTCTACTTGAATATTGATCTTGATGTCTGGTATCAATAAATAGATTGTGGAAATGTTACTGACTGTATGTGATTTATATACATCTTTATATCTATATTAATTTATTAAAAACATTTATAATATTATCTACAAAATAGTTAATGTAAAAAAAAAGAAAGAAAAAAAGAAAAAAAAATAAAGAAAAAAAGAGAAAAAATAGTTTTTTTTGAAAGTGAACATTTTTTTTTTTGCAATACTGAAGACAACATGATATTGTCTGATTTTCATTCTGTTTCCACTTGTCTTGGAATTGCTTGATTGGTTTACTGTTGCTTTTTTCATTCACAGTTTTAAGCTCATCTGGCACAAAGTTCTAGAATGAGCTATTAGGATTGCGACTGTTCGTTCAATGTTGCCCTTTTATCAAATGACATCTTTCTGACTGGTCCACTGATGGAAAAGAGTGTGTGAACCAAAGTTTTTAGCAGTGCAGTCTGACCAGGCTCTATACTGTTGGGAGCTCAATTTTTGTATTTTGATATTGAAATCCCGTAAATTTTATATGGACGTGAGTGTTCCAAATTCAAAACAGGTCAAATCCATTTCAAAATGAGCAGGTTAAAGGATTTACCTAAACTTTACCTTTTCTTGTTGTCTATGATGGTTGAAAAGGCAAAACATGAATTCTTTCCCTATGTAACAGAGTCTTCATTAAATATTCACATAAATATAGCTTATTTCTTTGTCAATGTAAAGTCCCTAAAATCAAAAATGAATGGTTTTTACTTTAACTTATATTAGTACATGTAGTTAGTCCAACTTGCAGAGAAAGTGGTAATTATTGGGTTAGTTAACCAGGGAAAAAGTAAGGTTAATCAACCACTGATAATTATATGCCCAGAAATATTTTGAAATAAGCTTATAAACAAAGCAATCAACCATCTAGGTGAGCGATAAAAGGGTCACCATTGCCCTTCATGATTTTCAGACATTTTCTTGTTTGCAAAGAGGCTTTTGCAGAATTTGTTCTGTTCTGTATTATTCTAATCAGACTACATTTTGTCTAAGAAAAACTGATTGCACATTTATACTGATGTTGATCAAAGATTGATGTGCTGCAATATTTTTTCCTTTTGTACATGATCTAGTATGGAGACGAGTGGTTATAGTTGCTTATATTGAACCACATGCCCCTGACAACAGTTTACTGTGGATTGAATATGTCAAGGACTTTTATTCTTTCATGTGTGGAAGCTATCCAGGTCTGTGGTTTTACTCATGTGCCAGGTATTCATGCATAGAAGGGCACCTGAAGTCTATCATTCCTTTGACCTTTACTAATCTATTTGTATCAACTAAATAGAACAACAACAAAACCAAAATTCTGAATATATAGTATATATTGTATAGAGCACTTGGGTAAAGATGATACAATCCATTACAATTCAACAAACATATATATAAACATATACCAGTATACTAGTAAATCTATTAATAAATGCATCCATCACTTTCATAAATGATACAGTATCAATTCAAACAACTAATATCAATATATATAAAACCGTAAACATGTAAGCATTCGTATTGTTACTAGTAAACATATTTTCCCCGAACTTTTGTTAATCAACAAGTTAAATCCATGTTAAAAATTACTGCGACTGTAAAGTATCGATACCCAAAGCTGAATGACTTTCAATTACAATTCATAATGCACAGTAACTCGTGCATACGTAATTAAACAAAACAACTTCTGATTGGTACATTCAAAAGATCTATCCAATGCAAAGGAAATTATTTACCGCCTAATTCGCTTCACTTAACCGGCGGAAAATATATTTCCTTTGACCTTTACTGATCTATTTGTATCAACTAAATAGAACAACAACAAAACCAAAATTCTGAATATATAGTATATATTGTATAGAGCACTTGGGTAAAGATGAACTAAAAGAACGGGGAACTTATGCTTTTATAATTTTCATGAAAACAGTTTCTAATTATAAACCTAAATTCTGTGATACACTTAATCTTTCAGCCAAACAGTCTTTAATATATCCATCTTTGGCGTTCTCGCTACGCCATCTACCGTGTCTCTTAAAAAGTCTATCTCTTATACCGTTATTGGCAGCTGCAGTAGCACCGCCTGACCTCAAAGAGTGCAAACCATATTTAGAAATGTCTGAAACATGATCTTTGAATGCTTCGATAAAAAGTTCTCTCAGGGTTGTATATGATATTGATTTATTCATGTCTCTCAATTTATAACCGTTTTTGCATTTGGAAATACCACAAAATATGTAGCCCTCAGATTCAGAATCAATTTGTGCCCATGTCAGATAACGTTCTAAATTAACCACTGGACATAATGTTGTACCAGTACGTGAAACAGTTACCCACGCTCCATCTCTATATACATCAGTCTTGCTTGTTTCAATGAAAATATTAATGTATGTTGAATGAACAAACAATATGTGAACGTTTTATCTTCAATAATTCTTCACTTCTTAAAAATCCTGCATATGCTAACAAGCACGCACAAATAATCCTTTGATTTTTCACGTTATTCCCACGATATAGACTATTAAACATTTTAAGCAACAATTCAGGTGTCACAGGTTCTTTCTTAACAACACTCTTAGACAGTCTTCTCTTAGCACCTTCTAGTATATTTTTCACGAGCATAGAATCAGTGGGTGATTCCATACCTAACAAGTCATGCATCCATTTAATACTATAAAATGACTTTGATACTGAACTAAACGAATTCGTAGATTGTACAATAGAGCACAAATAAATACCAAAATGAATTGCTTTAGCCGGGAAGATGTCCTTTTCACCCAAGGAATTACTCAAGGCCCACTTTTTCCACCGAATGAAAGTTCTGTAATAAGTTTTGGTGGTGCTTTCTGCACGAGCGTCCTTCAGTAGTTCCGGGATCCAAGGCACCTTGTCGACTAACACTTCCGGTAAATCATCTATATCGTCAGAATGACACTGAAAAAACAGATTTATAGAAAAATAAATTATTAGTATCATTAATTACTAACATCAATATTCAACAATTTAATAGTGATTAAATTGATAAAATTTCCGTTGCATACAGTTATCATTAAAGCTACATTATATATATATGTATAATACTGAACACGATCATTGCACATAAACCATGAAATCTGAAATTTTTTCTCTTTCATACATATGTTATCAAAGGTTGTCACATTGTTTAACATTCTGGCAAGTATAACGGCAGCCATGCCAATTAAACAATATATATTTATGAAAAATGTCATACATATTATCAAGGCTTGTCAGCCTACATAGAATATTCTAATCTATGTAGCAATTATAATGGCAGCTGCGCCAAATAAATAATTTATACATATTATCAAAGCTTGTCAGCCTAAACAAAATATTTCAATCTATGTAGCGATTATATAGGCAGCCACGCCCACGTTATAAACTACAGATATGACTTCTATATAAACATACATGTATAAATCATTCATCAGAACAACGGTACAATCTATTTTGGGAGAAATTGAAACTAAATAAAATAAAAATGTAATAATTTACCCCAGCTAGAAACGGGTTAACCAGTATATGTACTACAAAATTTAAAAAATTATTCTCAATGCCAGCATTCTAAATTTAAGATTCTCATTTCCAAATATACCCTTTCCATTTTTACAAACTGTGTAATTTTCTTTGTTTGTTGGTAGATCAATCCAGTCAACAATATTTGAAATAAATTTGCCCTTTTGACACAATAACGGCCAAAAATTAGCCGATTCCCACAAAGGCACTATCAATACACCATTAGCTTTATCTAACTGCATCTTTTTGATAACTCTAGCTAATATAATAACTGGTGGAACAAAAAGACCCATTTTCTTGCCCCAAAATTCAGCAAATGCGTCTACGCCTGAGCACGTCTCATTCCAAAATTGAGAATATAATGTGGGTAACTTATTATTGTGACTGGATGCAAACCAATCCACTTCAAGTATGCCCCATTTATTTTCAATCATATGTAAAATATGACGGGATATTCCCCAATCATCTTTATCAATTATCTTGGACAAATAATCAGCTTTTTCATTTTTCTCTCTTGGTATCCATTCAACATCCAAAATAATGCTATTCTTCAAACAATAACTAAATATATTTAGAGCGATTTCTTGCAAATCAATTTTCATTGACCCTTTTTTAACAATGGTGCTAACGGCCTGGTTATCAGTAAACCATTTGACCTTGTGACCTATCAATATTTGTCTAAGAGATTGTATAACTCTAAATACAGCAGTTAACTCTCTCCAAGTAGAGGATCTTAACTTTTCAGTATTTGACCATAAACCATGAGCCACCCCATTTACAGTTTCCACCTCATAACCTGAAAATCCTGTGACACTAGCGTCACTATAAACACACTTAGTGAAAATATCAACAATATGTAACTTGTTAATATTCAAAATTTGTAAACTTTCTTTCCAAAAATTTAATTGAGCCATGCTTTCTACACTTAAATGAATGTAAGATACCCAAGAAAATGCGCTGGCTATATCTATGCTTAAATTTCGTGTCATTATTTGAGAAATATGACCCAACACAATGGACATAGATATAATCTGACCTACAAAACTGGCAACTTTTTTCACATGAACCCGCCTGTGTTTCTTTATGGAATTTTCAACATCCATTAAAGTATTCAAAGTCTTTTGAACCCTTCTATCAGGTATATAAACACTGTTTAGAGTAGAATCAAGAACAGTGCCCAAAAACTCAAGATTTTGCACTGGTACCCACAAAGACTTTTCTGCCTTGGGGACAAACCCAGATTCAAGAAGATCATTTTTTACTGAAAGTGCAGTATCTTGGCAACCAGGTAAATCTTTATCACATCCGAAACCATCATCTAAAAACATAATAATCATTTTCCCTTCTCCTCTCCATTTGGCAATAAGAGGCCTTGTTAATTTGGTAAAAATATACGGGGCTGTACTTATTCCAAAAGGTAATACTAAAAATTTGAAAAATGTAGTTTTGCCATTTTCATCAGTCCATGAAAAACCTAAAAAATCAGTATGAGATGGAAATATTGAAATGAAATGATAAGCAGAATGAATATCAAATTTGTACATGTAACAATCGGGTTGAAAATAATTGAGTACGATTCGGATATCCTCTAGTCCTATAACATAAGACGTTTCCGTTCATACTACGTACACTCCAGTGTACGTAGTATGAACGGAAACGTCTTATGTTATAGGACTAGGATATCCTCGTACTTTACAGACTGTTTCCACAAGTGTTTGTTTACATGCCTTAAATCAAGTATCAAACGTTTTTTCCCTGATGACTGAACTGAAACTGTCAAAGGATTAACAACAGTAGGAATTTTATCACATTTTTGAATCGACCCTCTCAATAATAAATCAGTAATTGCTTCATGTACAAAACTACTTTCATCTAAAGCAGATTTATTATTCTTTAAAATACATGCAGGTGGCAAAGAAAAGAAAGGAATTTTATACCCATTTGTGATAACATCCAAAATAAATTCATTAGTTCCAATTGTTTGCCAAAATTTCACATTTTGTTTTAACCTATCTTTTACAATAATAGATTTCTGACCCTGTTCGTACTCGAAATAATCATGGGTGAAACTTTCACCGTGAAAATCAATACAGTTACATCTATAAATAGAATACTCATCTGTCAAATCGGCGGTTTCATTTTCTGTTCTGGGCGTTGTCGGTTGGATACCTCTGCTTGGTGTAGGTGCCTGACACGTATGGACAGTCTTTTCTGTAGTGGGAGAAATCCCGGCATGCGAAGCAACTGCCATAGATCTTTCCTGAGTAGGGACGAAAATTAGAAGTACTTGCCCCTGCCGAAGCGGAATTCTGCATACCCCATGACTGAAGTGGAGGATTCCTACCATAAGAAGGAGGCCCTGGAAGTAATGCATTCTTAGGTTGCGATGTAGACGACTTCTTCTGCAGACTTCGTTTACGTTTACGTAAAGCCCTGTTTTCTGCCTTAGATATTTTGTTTTCGTCCTCGCTATCGCTGGCAACTGGATTAGCCTCGTATTGGCGCACCGTTTCCCAGCCACCCTCACTCGTGTCTGCAATTCGGATGAGTTTATTACGTTGGTGAACTTTTTCGTCAGTTTCCTTCAACAAGTCCAATGCGTAATCAAGTTTATTGTTTTGAATAGCCCAGGTGGCTTGTCCAACCAAATCAGACACTTGAGAGTTAAAAGTGTATTGAATCTTGTTACCTTCTTTCTTCCACGAAAGTTCTTTTTCTTTCAACTTTTTGACCTCCGACGTGACGGAAAAATTGTTTCCTTTAACGTCTTCTCTCAAGGAACTGATTTCTTGTCGCTGCCCTTTTAACTGATCGAGTACCAACTGCAACGTTTGGTTGATATCAGATTGTTGAACTTCATTTTGACGAGAAGGTGAAGAATCCATGTTAAAAATTACTGCGACTGTAAAGTATCGATACCCAAAGCTGAATGACTTACAATTACAATTCATAATGCACAGTAACTCGTGCATACGTAATTAAACAAAACAACTTCTGATTGGTACATTCAAAAGATCTATCCAATGCAAAGGAAATTATTTACCGCCTAATTCGCTTCACTTAACCGGCGGAAAATATATTTCTCAACCACTTAAGTTGGAAAGTCGCCATAGGACTCCAACAGTGTTGGTGTCACTTAAAATCTTGTTGACTTTGAAAAAAAAAAATTGTTGTGTTTGTGACTCTGTATGATGCAACAGCACTATAACCTTGATTTGTTTCAAAGAAGGTGCTGTTTTGGTCTTGCTTAATCATAGAAACAAGCATGTTCCAACTTGAATAATTAGGTATCTTAAAGCAATGTTGTTGTGCCCATTTTTTCACTAGACTATGCAAAGTTTGCATATATTAATATCACAGACACTTGGGGTTATGTGAGTTGCTCCTCCCCTTCTTGATCCAGTTTTGTATACATTAAAAATAAATTTATTTTGCAAACCATTTGTAAAAATATTTTGCATATTATTACGACTTGGTCACATGTCTTGAACAATAAAACTTGTTTTCCACTATTTTAAAGTGTGTGTAAAAAAAAGACTTCTTAAATGCCTAGTGAAATTCTGATGAAACTCAATGTTTTCCTGTTAGACACTAGATAATGTTTTACCTCTATTGACATAATTATGCCAAAAATACTGGTTTTAATTTTCAATATTCAGGTGTGGAGGAAGGGTGGGATCTACAACCAAAGTGTCTGTGATTATTATTATGGTGCTAGAATTCGGCTGAAACTTATATAATGTTTCACATGTTATATTCTCTAAGACCATGTCATCCTAGTATTAAAAACAAATAAGGACTAGAAATACTGGCTTTAATTTTTTTATATTCATGGGCGGAGAAGGGCTGGGTCTACAAATTAAGTGTTTATGTTAATATTATGGTGCTTACGATGAATATTTACAGAGCTTTGACCTCTTAAACTATTATTTTTTTCACACATATTGAGAGCTTTATGCATGAAATAGACAAAGAGATATCTGTACTAGGGCATTGATTTACATCAAAAATTGAGAGACGTCTTAATTTTGACATTTTTAATTTCAATTCCATAAGAAACATATTTTAACTTGACTTGTAATCAGCTAATGATACTTGAGAAAAGACTTTACTATATGATAAGTGGTAGATCTATATTTGTGTAATGATAATGCAGATTTAAAACATATTTTTGACAACAGCATGAGTTATTGTACTGATAATGTCTAGGGCTATTCATCTGCTTGAAAAATTAATGTCAGATACTAGAGGCCTCGTTTAAGATCTGAAATGTCATATCCTACGTCATATACATGTATTAGGTTAGGTCAGAGGTCCTTATACTAGAGATAAGTGATTTGAAATAATCTTTGCTATCTGATTGGTGGATTTAAGGGGAGATTTTTTTAAAGTTGACCAATGGTGGTGGTCCATTGAAAAAATAAAACCAAGAATGGCGATGTTTTTGTGATTTTCAGATATTTTACTGTTTGTATTGATGTTTGCATTTTGTTTTTTGTTTGATTTTGTTGGCACTTGTTAGTCCCCTATCGGTTTACCGGAGGGGACTTTAGGTTTACCCTCCGTCCGACTGTCTGTCCGTCAGTCCGTCCGTCAGTCCGTCAGTCCGTCCGTCCACAAAACTGGATCCCGCGATAACGCAAAAAGTACTGAAAATATTTTTATGAAACTTGATATATGGATAGATGGCAGTATGGAGATTATGCACGTCTTTTTCTTTTCTTCCTATGTTGAAAATTCTGGTTGCTATGGCAACAAATAGACTGAAAATATGGCAAATTTTACACATAACCTGGATCCCGCGATAATGCAAAAAGTACTGAAAATATTTTTATGAAACTTGATATATGGATAGATGGCAGTATGGAGATTATGCACGTCATTTTCTTCTCTTCCTATGTTGAAAATTCTGGTTGTATGGCAACAAATAGACTGAAAATATGGCAAATTTTACACATAACCTGGATCCAGTGATAACACAAAAAGTACTGAAAATATGTTTATGAAACTTGACATATGGGTAGATGGCAGTATGGAAATTATGCACATCTTTTTTTATCTTCCTATGTTAAAATTCTGGTTGCTATGGCAACAAATAGACTGAATTTCAAGATTTCTGATTCTAGTTTTTAAGTTTTTTCACTATAAGTTCTTTATTTCTTAAGGTATTTTCTTCAAACTTTAAATATAAGTTGCTTGTCATCAACCACGTCATATGTGACAAGGTTTACAACTCTAGCACAAAATTTATCAGAATTACCTCCCTTGAACTTAAAATTTTCATGAAAAAAACATTGTTTTTTTTAATAACTTCTTTTTCTGAATGTATCTACTTCAAACTTCATATAAATGTTTCTTATTGTCACTCAACATTTGTGAGTGTTCAATACTCTAGCAAGACTATTTCCAGAATTATGCCCCTTTTGAACTTAGACTTTTTTTTGAGAAATTGGTAATTTTTACTCCAACTTCTTCAATCATGATAGGATTTTAAAAATGTTATATTTTGATAACAGGGATGTTTAAAAAATAACTTTAGAGTGTCCTTCAGTCCGTCTGTCTGTACATAAAAACTGTTTCCTGTGATCACTTTTAAAGAACTTTTTCAACAAATTTACTTAAAATAGGAACCTAAGTGAATGGCCAATGGCCCTTCAGAATGTTGCTTGGGCTCTTACCGGTAGGGGACTTATGGATTGCTTGCAATACTATGATAATTGCTTGTTTTTATTGAATTGAATTAAGCATTTTTTTCATAATGCATTGAAAAGTAAACAATGTTAATTTTGATAAATGAAATTTGTACCTATAAATTTATTTAGTGCCTTTCTCAAAAATATGTTAAATGTTTAAACAAAGATTGTCTGTAATGTATTTACATATATTTGTTGGTTTTTAACTAACACCGACTTTCTAAAATATATATATATTGTGTGATAAAGTTAAATGTTTACAGATTCAAATATGCCATATTATTCCGCAAATAGAAATATGTACACACAAATATTTTTGTTGCAGGAGTTGACAAAGTACCCGTCCCCGCCTCCACTCAGGCTTGCCTCCCCTGACAGAGACACTGCTTCGGCCAGAGAGAGACGCAAGAGACAAAGTATGTTAATAAACATTCATGAATGTACTTATAATGATAATAAATCAAACTGGTAAAATAATATATCTAATCTATTTATGGGTGAAGATTTTTTTTCTTTTTATCGGTAAAGGTATAACTTATGTTTACTAATTTCATCATATTGAAAGCATTGTGAAAAAAGTAAAGAAATTTTCCTCTTACAATTTTCTTTTTTTATTAGAAGTTAGTATTAGAATGATTTGTGTTTTAGTTTTTCTATTACAAGAAGAAGAAAAACGATATGAAAAACCTACTTTACAATAACTGTCAATTTGGTAGAACATTCCTTTTATACCTAGAAAGTGGATATTTATCTTTATCTCTGTAGTAATTTATATTGAAATATTCTCACGTTATTATCTTAGAGAAATCATATATACCTGTTGACTGTTTTATCATTTTATGTCAATATATATAGATGTCTAACCGAAGAAAATTACTTATAGCTGTGTATGTTTAAACCGTTTCCCATATTATATAACGTCATTTGTAACTAAGGTAAGGTGTTGTGTTTATTTTGAATTACCACTTTTTTTGGTGACGGGCCTTACATGGATAAGATTTGTGATATATTTCTTGAGTCATTGTTAAAAAGCAGTATCTACAGAAAATTTTAGATGTTACTTTTATTGTGTTGAAATTTGTATTATTATTTTGACAAGTTATAAGATTGGGTAGTGTGAATTTTAAAATAAAATAATCTAAACACTTATATGTACTCCCTTGTTATAGTAAAAACTATATAAAAAAATAAATTTGTGATCATCATTTTGTAAACAAAACACCTGAAATAACTTAAATCTTAGGTATTTAAATTATATACACTGAATTTTTGTGTATTTTATTTTCTAAAGTTATTTTTTTCTCACGGTTTGTCAGATATATACGAGTATTAATGATAAAGCTTCTGTAAATGTTGTCATGTTTCCATTCCGTAGTTTTTAATAACAAAAGGAGAAAATTGTCAGTTTATTAACGAAATTTATCAAAGATTTGAAGTCTAGGTTTATGATTCATCATTAAAATAAGATTTCTATAGATCCTTAAATTCCTTTGACTTTAAAATATGAAATAAATTTTTATACATGTAATTATTCCGTGGATGTAAATCGGTAAGTAAAATATGCACATTGTGCGTAAAGCTGTACTGAACGTTGTGCATGATTGTATATTTTTTGTGCGTGTGAGATTTCTGCAAAGCACTGACAACTGACTGCTGACAGTTTTGCGACTAAAACCAATCAAATAAAATCTTCGTGCAGATAATCTATTTAATCTGTAACATGAATTCGTTTCAGATTAAATTGTTATTTTGCACTATTTTTTTTCAGCCGACCCAGGGATTTCAAGTTACATAAATCAGCATAAAAGAAAGAGCTGTTTCTATATTTGAAAATATGTATTGATAATATTGTGAATGGTTCTTCAAATATCAGAACACAATACTGTTCACTATGTTATGTTTTGGTTTCTGAAGTTTTTCTAATGTATAGATCAGAGTTATTTGCTTACCCCCCATTTTTTTATTGCTAATGACATTTTAAAATTGTGGATAAGTAAAGGATAAATCTAAATCTAGGGAAAAAGCAAAAAAATCAAAAAGTTTTTTAAAAAAGGGAGGCAGAAATTTGAAAACTATTAAAATGAAATTAGGAAATCGGGATAGAGGTCATAGAGTGTATAAATTATAGAGACAGCTTATTGCAATTAGGTTGTGATTTGTAACATAAAAAACCCACCAACTTCTGTCTTGCAGGATTTAGTGAATCAGGGTAACATAAATATATAGGTAATTTGAATTGGTAGTGGAGATACTTATCATTTCAAACCAAACAAAAATGGGAAAAATGGTTTCAAAGGTGATATATGTAATGATTACTGTGATTTGTTTTGCAGAAGAGGAATTGTTACGAGAGCTGGATGAAGCTCGGGACGCTCGACGGGCAGCGGAAAGACAGCGAGAAGAACTTGTCAAACATGCTAAACAAATGCAAACAAAAACACAGAATAAAAGAAATCATGGTAAATTTTCACAGTCATAATCTTTACTCTGTTTTAATTATTTTTGTTTGCTCAAAAGGTAAAGCATGGGATATATAATATGGGCGTGATGCTGGTTTGATTCTTAGGCGAAATGAAATTTCTCCGTGACAATTTTCAGACATTGATATAAATAATGTCATTTACCTGTCTTTTAGAAATCATGTTAGTCACTAGAAATTGGCAAATTGGCCATAACTAGATAGCTATCCAGGAAGCTGGAGGGGTGGATTGCCCACCAAGATATGACCACAGATTTGTTTGTGCATGACATTTAGTGGGATTTCATCACCTAACTGTCTGCAGAAAAATCAATAAGTAAAAGTCACTCCTATTTTTTGAAGATGCCTCTTTTTGATCGGTGCAAAGTTTCATGTTACAATGTTGGGTTGTACATAAAAGAAATTGTGCTTATTGATATTATGATGTAACATAAAGTTGTTAAATGAATGACATTTATTTTAAATATTTAATTTCAGCTCGAGATTTATGGAAAAAAAGGTATTTTGAAGAGAAAAAGAAGACTGGACCATTAGAAGAACAGTGTAACAGACTACGGCACGAATTGGACATTATTCACAAAAAATTACTCACAACTCTAGAGGGACCTAAAGAAAAAGCTACTAAATTAAATGATATAAAACCCTCTAATAAGGTGGGTTCACCTGGGAGGCCTGTGGTGAGTTCAGCTTTTCAGACTTCTCGCACACCCTCACCACGCCTCTCACCAACACCAAAAGCTAGGGGCGACAACTCTAGGTTACTTAATTCTAAGGGGGATAATTCTGACCGGCAGGCTTCTCCTACAGGAGCAGTTGTCTCCTCTGATCCATTCATTGGAGAATCCAGCAATAACAACTTTTCTCCTAGAATGTCACCAAGAGTTGTATCCCCTAGACGAGGTCAAGATATTTCTTTGAATTTAAGAAATGTTTCCCTGGCAAGAGATCCCAAGTCCCAAAGTTTTCGTGAAAGGCCGACTCCACGGCAAGGATGGGCTGAGGTGAATAGCTCACCGAGGCAACCAGTACAAAGGGGACGGGCACAAGTTGTGACTAATAGTGGACTGGATAGATTTAAGTCTAGGTTTCATCAAGCCAAAAAAGAGCATAAACAATATCCATTAAGTCTAGTCGGAAGTGATCAGAAACAGGCGTATTTTGACAGTGATCAGTTTGATTCCGACTACGACTCTAAGCAGTCAAGTGCAAGAAGCATTCTAGCCCCTAAAAGTCCTGACCGATACAATGCTTATCCCAGAAAAAATGTGCAGTTTGATATTTAAAATATCTCCACCTGCATGGGTTTAAGTAATACAATATCCGGTTTGATAATATTTTTTTTTTTTAATTTTAATGTATTTATTTCAGATATACAAATACTTTGATAGGGAGTTAAGAGCATACAGAAAATTGGTACATAAGTATTTTATGAGAAAATAATGTTTTGCTCAATTAATTAGGAGTTTGAAGCTACTTTAGATTATTACATTTATAGATGTTGTGAAAAAAAAGTGTTTTTTTTCCAAGATTTTTTTTTGTATTTTTTGCTGTTTTTAGTCATTTTTCATTCAGCAGAAATTTACAGAATCAAGTCTCAAGGCTGTGATCATTTTATGCATTCTACATTTCCTTTTTTTTATGCCCCCGCCATGTAATGGCCGGGGCATATAGTGTTACCCTATTCCGTCCTTCCGTCCTTCCGTCATTCCGTCCTTCCGTCATTCCGTCATTCCGTCATTCTGTCATTCCGTCATCATCAGTTTCCGTTCATTATCTCCCCAACGGTACAACACATTCAACTTAAATTTGACATATGGATATGTCATGAGAAAATACAGGTCAAGTTCGAATTTGGTCATGGTTCGATGATTTTTGGCAGAGTTATGCCCCTTTTACTTTGAAAATAATATGAAATTTTCAGTTTCCGTTCATTATCTCCCCAACGGTACAACACATTGAACTCAAATTTGACATATGGATATGTCATGAGAAAATACAGGTCAAGTTGGAATTTGGTCATGGTTGGATGATTTTTGGCAGAGTTATGCCCCTTTGACTTTGAAAATAATATGAAATTTTCAGTTTCTGTCATTATCTCCCCAACGGTACAACACATTCAACTCAAATTTGACATATGGATATGTCATGAGAAAATACAGGTCAAGTTCGAATTTGGTCATGGTTCGATGATTTTTGGCAGAGTTATGCCCTTTGACTTTGAAAATAATATGAAATTTTCAGTTTTCTGTCATTATCTCCCCAACGGTACAACACATTCAACTCAAATTTGACATATGGATATGTCATGAGAAAATACAGGTCAAGTTCAAATTTGGTCATGGTTCGATGATTTTTTTGGCAGAGTTATGCCCCTTTTACTTTGAAAATAATGTGAAATTTTCAGTTTCCGTTCATTATCTCCCAAACGGTACAACACATTCAACTCAAATTTGACATATGGATATGTCATGAGAAAATACAGGTAAAGTTCGAATTTGGTCATGGTTGGATGATTTTTGGCAGAGTTATGCCCCTTTTTTCTTTGTAAATAATATGAAATTTTCAGTTTCCGTTCATTATCTCCCCAACAGTACAACACATTCAACTCAAATTTGACATATGGATATGTTTCTGGAATGCCCAGGCCAATTTCGAATTTGGTCATGGTTCAATGATTTTTGGCAGAGTAATGCCCCTTTCACTTTGAAAATAATATGAAATTTACAGTTTCTGTTTCATTATCTAACCAACAGTGTTACATATTCAACTCAAATTTGACATATGGATATGTCAAAGGAATGGGCAGGTCAAGTTGGAATTTGGTCATGGTTCGATGATTTTTTGGCAGAGTTATGTCCCTTTCACTTTGAAAATAATATAGATACGTCTTAGGAATAAGCAGTTTAAGTTTGAATTTGGTCATGGTTTAATGATTTTGGACAACCTTATCTTTCTTGAATATTGGAAATTTTTTGAACTTTTTGTTTCAGCACTCATACTTTTGTGGAAATGTATGTATAGCCATTATTTGGCTACAAATATGAAATATGCTATTTTCAAAAGGTTAAGACTGAATAATTTCAGTGCCTTGAATATTGTATGAAAATGGTTTGTGTTAACACTGAAAAGTTTAAAGGGCTTTGAACTTAAAATGAAAACAATAATTTGTGCAAACAAATTTGGAACTAAATATTATAACATCTGAAATTTTGGCTGCATGCGGGGGCATCCGTGGCATGATGACACATTTCTAGTTTTCTTTTTTTTTTTTACTGCTTTGAAATCGGGGCCTTCAAAAACAGAATTTTCTGAGTATTTTCTATATGAAAACCTAGACTGACGCTGGTTGCTATTTGAACTGTGCCCTTACTCTTGCTTCAAATGTCATGACCTTATGTAATCCTCTGACCATTGTCTTGCAATTGTTGTTGATAATCTTATTATTAAAGCAAAAGAAAATCTTAGCTTGCGAGCTTTAAAGCTTTGTTTTTTTAAATAGTCTGAAATTCCTTAAATCTATAAAGGCATATTTTCTTTGCTGAATCTCTCGCGAAGTTAAAGAATAAATTGTGGTAAATATTATATTTATATTTTGTGATTTGATCATTGATAATGGATAGAAATATTTGCCATGAATTTAAATGGTTTCACAGTATTTAGAAATAAAGCAAAATTTAATGTTCTTTCACAATGTGAACCAAAATATATACGGTAAAATTTCTGTTCACTGCTAGATATTGTGTGTTACTGTGACGTCTGCTATAAACTTGTCTGTGATAGTTATTTAGCTTTCATTTTGTTAATGATAATCTTTGTTGATGGTGCAGCATTTCCTCTGCAAGTACAATATTTTATGACATTTTTTTATATTTTGGAAACCAAATACATGTAGAACGTTTTTGTTCACACAAGTTTTCAATTAATCATGTACCTATTTTACTCATTACTACACCAATGTATCTGCCTTCTTATTTATAAACTGTTATTACTCAACAAGATTTGAATTATGCAACAATGACCAAAAACTAGAATTATCATTAGTTATAATTATTGTTATAAGTGAATGGCAGATCATTCAAATTGACTAAAATGTTAAAATGACTTCATAATATGTGAACATAATTAGGTAAAAAAAGAAATATTTTTATATGACTGGTGATGGATGTATTTACTGTTTTAGTATGTTCTATACAAGGCACTTACTCCAACAATCTATTATGAAACTTGGTTTTTGTTGCTAAAACTTGACTTAAGAATCTTAAAGTTTCATGTACCGGGTATGAAACCAAAACTTTATAAAAGTTCTTTTGTTAAGAAGATGGGATGTTAAAAATAACATTTTTTTTTCCTGCCTATCTTAGTAAGCTAGTTTTCTTGTTCTGTATGTGTTAACTTTATCGACCACCATTTACAAATATAGGAATAAGTGTTATGGTGGCTAGATTTTGATATAACTGTAAATGTAAAGTATTAAAAACCCTTACCACCCTAAATATGTTATATGGACTTGTCCAAATCTTTCATCCTGGACTATGACCAATTCATCAGCTTTTAGGAGAAAATTTTCAATTTTTTTACTGCCTGAATAGCAAACAGTGCAGACCATGATCAGTGCCAGCTTTATTTTTGGTCTGCACTGGTGGCACGGGGTAAATTGTGTAGCACGCTAGCTGGCTAAGGTTTTATGTAAATTCCTGCAGTTTATTATTTATCATTGTTTCAGTTAGGGTTATAAGTTTAGCAAGATATATTTTAAATTTTAAAATTTTATTGATTATAAAAAATTATGACATTTGTCATTGCTTGACTACGTAGCTTTCTGGACAAAAGGTATAAAAAATTCTTTGTAAAAGCAAAGAAATAAAACCAAGGATAACAGATCTAACAAATGGAAGATAATGTTGCATTAGTTACCAAATGTATCCAAATATTTTAAAAACTTCAGTGGTCAACTAATTGAGTTGATAACATATACATGTATTATATATGAAATTTAAGTTCATTGTGTGAACACTGAAAGCATTCTTGTGGCAATTTTAAGTATAAGAATATTGAAAGAATTGAAAAAAGAGGAAGAAAGAAACAAATTGTGATTATTTGGTTTTGACAATTAAATTTGGCCCATATATTAAAAGGAGTTTCCCTGACAGGGTCAAAAAGCCTGAAAACATATTAAACTTTTGAAAAATCAACATATATTCAGCTGGGGTTTACATGAAAAATTTACAAAATTTATCGTGGAAAAAAAATAAAAAAAAATTCACAATTCAAAACTTGAAAAATCGATAATTTAGCACGATTCTTAGCCCGATTTTGATTTAAAAAGATTTACAATGCTTTTCAATATTGTTCATTTTTGCCACAATGAAAACAGCAAAATTCTGGAAAAAATAGCAGGTTAAGTGAATTTGATCTGAAAATTTGGCCCAATAAGTTATTGGTAAAGATCTTTTTAAAATGGTTGGGGAAAGTCTTCAAAAGTTATATCCCGTCCAAAATCAAGTAAAAAAAAAACCCCTCAAGCTGGAAAGCCCCTTTTAAATATTTAAAAACATTGATTCATTATAAATAATCCACTTTATGATTAGACTGTTACAAAGTTAATACTTTTTGTTGTAGGGAAATGTTTTTACATATTATGTTTACCAATTATTGTAAACTTTGTTTCTACTATGCTTCAGAATTTAACTTCAAAATTCAAGCAACTCGATTGCAACATGAAGAATAGAAGATTTTTAGACGTTTAGGGTGGATCATGCAAAAAAATGAAATTAACCAGTGAAATGAAGGTAGGCCCGTGGTCATGTGAACTTATAGTTTTGGTTAATACTGTTGTTATATCGTTTCTTAATAGTATTTTTCCTATGCGGACATATTTTTAGCACGTGTTTACACATTTTTATTATTAAAATTGTACAATTTTGTAAAGACACAGAGTTTTTTTGAAAAAGAATTTAGTGTAGCCACAGCCATAGGTCACCCTGGTTTTAGTGAGCTGGAGGTTTAATTGCTATGGTAACATTGTTTTTTAAATTGTTTTTTGAGCCTTTGAATTTGTTTATTGCTATTTGGCTTTGTTTTGTACTCAAAACCCCAATGCTTAGTGTACATTGTATGCTATTATCTGTATATAATTGATAGTTTTGTAATTCCTTTGTCCAGTTTTAGTAGGACCATCCCAGAAATATATTTGCCTTGAATTCCCTGTAGCTTTACAAAATTTATAGAAAACTAGTTATTTTACAGTCCAGGATATTTGGAAATAACTGAAGGGTTTAGTGTAACGCAATTTATAACTCGTTAAGTTTGAAGAAGCAAATTATGAACACTTTTAATATGGATAAATCAATTAATTTCAAATTTTTCTTACCCACCAAATAATTCAAGCACAGAACGGTCTAACTGTTTGTTGTTGTTGTTGTAGTGTGTTATTTCTAAACTGTTACCCATGGCAATAAAAACAACTCCGGTCACTCTAGATATTCTTCCATTTTTGTTTTTCAGAAGTGTGTGTGTTCTGTTTTCAAACTCTTGGAGATGTTTATTATTTCTTTATAAAAAATTCTATTAGCTGTTTTTTCTGAAAAAAAAGAAAAGGAAAATCTCAAGAGTTATTTTTTGCATGAGTTTTAGAATTGCATGATATTTTCAAAATTGCAAAAAAAAAAAATGATTTAACAGATTGAAATAATTTTCATGTAGTGAATATCTATAGATGCATGTAATGAAAAACAAAGAGAAATTTGATAAGTTTTGAAATAAATAGATCAATCTCTAAACTAAACATTTCTTTAAATTCTATTTTTAATTGATTATTTTTTCCAAAGAAACCTTTACCTAATCAAATGCATGTATTTTTTTTTTTTTTGGTAAAAAGAAATGCATGAAGTTATAATAAAATGCATGGATATTTTTGATGATTTATTTGCTGTTTTAATTAGAACAAGCCGTACCTAACCCAAGTTTTATGCTAAGAAAGTGTAAGTACCTCGCTGCAGTTGATATGCATTTGTGTTTGAAATATTATACATAGAATAGCAGACAAGTCTTGTCAAACGTTGATTTTGAAATTTTAATGTTAACAACGATATAAACACGGCAGATTTGCTATGCCTTTTAAATTATTCAGCTTGATTTGATTTTTCTATAACTGTTTGATGATTTACTTTTTTTTTTACAAGATTAACACTGCTGGTTTGATAACTAAACTTTTCATAATATTTCCAGATTGTGAAAAATGAAAAATGTTTAAAATAGTAAAGCAAATCTGTGTATATATATTATAATTATTATGTACTTGTAAAGTAAAGGTAATTCTGTCTGATTTATCTGACAAAATAGAAAAATACTGTCTTATTCCCTTAAGAACGTCCAAACGGCAAAATTGAAAATGTTGCAGGCTCGGTCAAAATAAATATTTTTATGTAATATATATAGCTTGTCTGTTACAATGAATGGTACGTTACCCCACACAAGTTTAGTACGTAGGTTTCTAAAGCGAGGAAACAATCCAAGCTTTTAGAACACATAGTCATTGTTTGGTGAACATATGAGTATTGTAGTTTGGACAAATATGTTTAAAGATATAAATTATGTTCCTCGATTATTTGAATCAGGGTTTCAAAATTATATTATCAAGACCTTAAATCAGCCCTCATCCCAGATCTCAATCACATGCCATAGGTCACTTTTAAGTCAATTGCCTCAATAAACATCTTAAATGGACTTGTCCATTTTTTCAATCGGGACAACACCTATAATTCATCATATTTGGGGAGATTTTCAAAACATGTGTAATTACTGAATAAGTGAACACTGTGCAGACCATAATCAGACAGCACGATTTTCTGGCTGAGTTTGGGCCGCGCTGTTCACATTGGTAAATAAATATTGCTGCCAACAGGCTTAGAAGTGCAATTTGTTACCATAGCCTCATTAACCCATTTCCTATATAAAAGAAATGTTTTCTGCAAGCAAGTAAGTGAAAATAACTTATCCCAGTGATACATGCAAAAACAAGAAAAAAATAGTTAATAAACCTTTTTGGTGAGTGAACCAAAAAAAATTATGAGAATTGAAAACAGAAATTTATAAAAAAGGGGAGAATCAGACATCTTTGTTTTATCTTTTAATGTTAATTCAAATTATTACCAATTGCCGGATATAGAAGTTCATAAAAAATAGGGGAAATTAGCTTCCCTATGTTGTTTTTAGATAATCAAAAGTTATAATTTATGTAATAAATTTTTACTTATAAATAGCTATAAGGCTTTGAAAATGAACTGGAAAGGAAAAAATAATTTTACCGGTAAAATTTTATTGTTCATGCACAGGCCTAGAATTCTCCTTCTGAATTACAAACACCTAAAATTCTATCTCTGGTGGTAATTTAATTTCAATATAGATTCATGTTTTAACTACCAATAATTGAGTTAAAATGAGAATATGATTAAATCTCTAGGCAGTATAAAATGCATAGAAGAATGTGTACTCTTTTTAATGTTTTAAAAAGAGAGGCATATGCACATCACATATGCTCATAAGTTTTTTTTATCATTGCGTCTGTTGCTGAATTTTGTATAATGCATTTATCCTTAGTTATTTATATTCTCTACTGGTAATGTTTAAAGTAATAGAAAGAGCATCATAACACAAGGCTATCTGATTTGTATGAGGGGGTGTAGCCCCCGAGGGGGTGTAGCCCCCGAATATTAATCATATTGCTGAGTGTTTTGATGTTATTTCTCTTTTGTATCACAGGCAAAATAAAACATTGTTCCCTGTCGTAAAAACCAATATAAAACCTCAGAAAAAAAGTTGTTTTCCTATCTTTTTCCCTTTTCCCTTTTTGCCCAAAATTAAGAAATTTTTCCCGGGAAAAAAATGAGCCAATCATGAAAAAGGGCATCCCTTTTTTTACCCCACGAAGACAGTGCGGTAACCCCGATATTTTGGGATTAACTCTGACATTTTTTTAAAAATTTTTAAAGTCTCAAAACTATGAAAAGGGGGGTTTTTAAATTTATCGGATTTTTTAAAAAAACCAACTTTAAATGCTGGGTAAAAATATGTTTCGCTATAAATGTTAAAGTTTGCCTTTTTTCCCTTTACTATGGTAGAGCTTTTACATGATTAAGTTAACCCTTTGTTCTAATGTCAATGAAACCATTGAAAGTACAGGCTAAAACAATACATTAGCAACTAGTACAGACTCCCAGCTTTGTCACCTGCAGAAATAAAAGTGTTTCTTATATAATTATAAAATCATTTAAGGGTGTAAATATTATTATTATACTGATATTTTTTTGTTTAAATGTCAAATCTGTTAAATATTAACTACTTTTTATGAATTCAAGGAAAACTAATGATATTTCATACAGTATCAGTATATACTAGTTGACATGAATTACAGTACCTAAGAAATTCATTTCACTGGATTTTTTTTTTTTGTTTCTTGAAAATTTTGACGAAACCTGGCAAATATTTTGTGACATTGAGACTTAGCACAATGTTTTGCATACATGCACACACACACACACACACTGGTGACCTGGCTGTTTATTTTATGATATTAGAATCATTTAGAGGTTTAATGGATGGAGATATCTAGCTGGAATACAAGGCAATGTGACAGCACAAACTTTACTAAAATTACTGAAAGAAAGTCTTATTAAATATTTATAACATTTTTTGGCCAAAGTTTTAAAATATTTGATTGAAAATTGACCTTTTTATGTGATTTATATAAAAAAAAAAGGAAATTTTGAAAAAATTAAACTGCGATGTTTTTTAGAATTTGCTTAAAATTAAACTAATCTAGTGCTTGGTTGAAGGTTGTGGCCAGAGTTGCTTCCCTTGTATTCCTGAAACCAGGTGGTGACCTTCAAACCTTGTCATACCTGTTTATACAGGTTTGTTTTGGTAAAAGTCATTGAAGTGATCACAAAGACAAATAGTTCCAATATTTATATTATTAATGTTTTACATTAAAATGTCTTGATATCAACAAATGTTCTTTGTTTTTATTTAAATTTTATAAATTTCAGTTTCTTATATATATAATATATTTTCTTATTTAATTATTTTAATAGTTGTAAACCTATTGTAATTTATAAACGTAGGTTTGTATTTTCCTTTTAAATGTTATAGTAAAATCGTTTAATATATTTTCATCATTATATTGACTTGTGTCTATTTAAAAAATTTTTAAGAATA